>NW_013666991.1:187309-203851 GCF_000517525.1 Limulus polyphemus | reverse complement strand
AACTGCATGACCCAAGATAGTGCTATATGAACTGCATGACCCAAGATAGTGCTATATGAACTGCATGACCCAAGATAGTGCTATATGAACTGCATGACCCAAGATAGTGCTTTATGAACTACATGACCCAAGAAACTGCTTTATGAATTACATGACCCAAGAAACTGCTTTATGAACTAAATGACCCAAGACACTGCTTTATGAACTACATGACCCAAGAAACTGCTTTATGAACTACATGACCCAAGACAATGCTTTATGAACTACATGACCCAAGACAGTGCTTTGTGAACTACATGACCCAAGACAGTGCTTTGTGAACTACATGACCTAAGACACTGCTTTATGAACTACATGACCCAAGAATCTGCTTTATGAACTACATGACCTAAGATACTGCTTTATGAACTGCATGCCCCAAGACACTGCTTTATGAACTGCATGATCTTTATACAAGCTGTGAAATAGTGCTTTAGCTTTTAAGTTAGGGTTGTTCCTCATTCTTATTGAACTACTAAAACATATTGGTACTTAAGATACAGATCAGATACCCCAAGTATATTTATTTTGTTAATAAGTATTTTTTTGTTGCGTATACTTGTATGTAATTATGCAACCCCACACAAGACGCGATCGTTTGCGTGTCCTTGTGGGGGCGTTGTACGAGTCTTTGAAGTCGGAACTACGAGGACCTCAAACATGATTGCTTGAGTGTAACTACAGGTGCTAATATTCCGTTGTTAAGGACCTCAAACATGATTGCTTAAGTGTAACTACAGGGGTTAATGTTCTGTTGTTATAGGACCTCAAACATGATTGCTTGAGTGTAACTCCGGGTGTTAATGTTCTGTTGTTATAGGACCTCAAACATGATTGCTTGAGTGTAACTCCGGGTGTTAATGTTCTGTTGTTATTACATAGAGTAATATGCAACTTCAAATTTACCATCTTATTATTATCATCACGTACAATAGAATCTCTCGGTAGGCTTATATCATATTTCATAGTTATAGGACATCTGAAAGATTAATAATATTCATGAATACCCGTTGATTCAAAAAATCAATTTAACAACGATTTTTAGGCATAACGTGCATCCTAACTCAAGAATCAAACATTTCAAATTGCTTATTTTATTCATGATGCTAAGAAAACACGTTGATTCAAAAAAACCAACGAAAAAGCAAAAAAATAAGTTTTTTTTTTTTTTTCATCACGGACAAGAATGATTTAAGTATCCGAATTATAGGTTGATGTTTGTTAGGGTGTGTGAGAATGTATATGAGATTAAGATAGTTACACATTTGTTTTAGAGTTATATACAGATTTCAATGAGTGTTTTTTATTCAGCTTCTGTAAAAAATAATTTTTTTTTAATTATAAAGTCCTGCTTCCATTTTGCTTCATGCGGTTTTATACTATTTGTGTATGCTTGCGCATGCGCCTTTGGTACATGCCAATTCAAAGCACCGTGCGCTTATATGGTGTGGTTGTCAAAGGCTTACGACCACAACCCACCAGTTGCAAGTTATTAGCGGCTAAAGGTGGAGGACTTCTAATATCATCCTTTAGGGGTCGGGGGAAGATAGGGGGAGGTTCTATGGCAGAACTGTACTCCAATCGCAACGATTCACAGTAAACTAAGTAAATTGTCGAAACGTTGTACATTTGCTGTTATATTAAACTTATATTAAAGTTTTTCTTCATTACCCATTCAAGCCGTCTCCAGCCATTATAAGTAAATTGTTGTCGATACAGTACCAAGCCAAGGTCGCTTGGGGGTTTTTTCTCGCGACGGTGTATCATCTTTTGAGATCCCCCTTCTGTTTATTTCTTTATCCACGTAGCTACAGTATTTAAGATTGGATATTTTTCCTATTAGATAAAATACCACTGTTACTCAGATAATTCTGAGGCAAAAGTCTGTTAAATGTTAGAGAAACACATCTTACATTTGTAGTGGTTGTACCGGTTGTACAGTCAGAAGGATGAGGTGTTCAATTTGAAGTGTTTAACACGCATGTTCCTCATTCTAAGGTAGCGATATTTACGTTCTTACGCTTTCCTTTATGGTAGAACACGTTACTGCTTAAAGAAAACTCTGGCTAGTATTATTTGGCATTTTAGGTTGTCCACCTCATATTGTTAAATGTTTTCAAAATACGGTGGTAAAATTTGTGAAAAATAAAGTAAAATGTGAAAAGGATAGCCATCTTTCATTGTCTTCTAATATAGGTGGCCTCAGTTTAGTTTCACTGGATCATAAGATCACAAGTTTCTGAGTAATTTACCTGCAGAGACTGGCGTAGCCAAGAGGTTAATGTGCAAGGCTGAATATCGATACGTCATAAGGATATAGTAGAGTTTGAAAGTTTAAATTCTTACTTTCATTCTCTATCAACTCAATGTTTAAAATGTTTTTTTTTTAAATTCACGTTTAGCAAATAGACAAACAAAACCGAACGTTTTATCAACGAATATCTAATCACATCAGTCAACTAGATAACCTTGTATATTACAATGCTCTAAAGAAGAAAGACCGTGTTTCTTTGTTTTCTTCTGAGGAGATTTCATTCCTTTGATCCTGTTTTCTACAGTTAAATAATGACGGCTATTAAATGTGTTTTTTTGTCCTTGGTCTCCTATAAAAGACTCGTTAAGAAATCAGGTGTAAGTATAGACAAGATTTTTACCTAAGTAGAAGAAACTGTCGGCGCTGTTTGTTACTTGATTTTTCCAGTAGAACTGTTTGATAATTTCTCAAACTTGCCTACAAAACCTCAGCTTCTCTCTACTACCCCTTATTTGAAAAATTAATTGCAACTCTTTGAGCCCAAGAAACGAGTGGCAAATATTCAGTGGAAATTACTGCATGATACTCTGTCTTCTCCTCTCAGGATGCGATGCAGATGTTCAATGGAAATTACTGCATGATGCTCTGTCTTCTCCTCTCTGGATGCGATGCAGATGTTCAGTGGAAATTACTGCATGATGCTCTGTCTTCTCCTCTCTGGATGCGATGCAGATGTTCAGTGGAAATTACTGCATGATGCTCTGTCTTCTCCTCTCTGCATGCGATGCAGATGTTCGGAGGAAATTACTGTATGATGCTCTATCTTCTCCTCTATGGATGCGATGCAGGTGTTCAGAGGAAATTATTGTATGATGCTCTATCTTCTCCTCTCTGGATGCAGATGTTCAGAGGAAATTACTGTATGATACTCTATCTTCTCCTCTCTGGATGCAGATGTTCAGAGGAAATTACTGTATGATGCTCTATCTTCTCTTCTCTGGATGCGATGCAGGTGTTCAGAGGAAATTACTGTATGATGCTCTATCTTCTCTTCTCTTCTCTGGATGCGATGCAGGTGTTCAGAGGAAATTACTGTATGATGCTCTATCTTCTCCTCTCTGGATGCAGATGTTCAGAGGAAATTACTGTATGATGCTCTATCTTCTCCTCTCTGGATGCGATGCAGATGTTCAGAGGAAATTACTGTATGATGCTCTATCTTCTCCTCTCTGGATGCGATGCAGGTGTTCAGAGGAAATTACTGTATGATGCTCTATCTTCTCCTCTCTTGATGCGATGCAGGTGTTCAGAGGAAATTACTGTATGATGCTATATCTTCTCCTCTCTTGATGTGATGAAGATATTCATAATAAAGTACATAATATAATCTGAAAGCATATTTATTTTAATCTGCCAATTTTAATTTAATTTTTTGTTTGTTATTACTAGAGAAAAGCTACACAATGGATAATCTGCGATATGTGCAGTGATAGGAGTCAAACCACGGATTTTAACGTTGTAAGTCTGTAACGTTTCGCTCGCCCACTGGTGGACTATAATTTAATGCTCTATCTTTGTGCGATATTTATCAATTATATACGATTAGTGACTGAAAAGTTTTCATTGTTATAATAAAATATTGTATTGTTATTTTGATCACCGTGTCAAACTCTGTAAGGATTTGAAAGATATAACAACAATGCATCTATCTATGCACTCCTTTTTATCGAGTGTTTACTTAAGTTACACATCCTGGTGGTTCTACGGAAAACTTGAGAGCTTATAACGCTAATATTTGGAACTCGATCACTGCAAAGGGCACAGCACAGGTAGCCCACTGTGCAGCCTTGCACATAAAACAAAATAATCACTTAATCTGATCCAATAGCTTTAAAGTGTACGTGACGTGAATTTGATAGTGTTTTTTACACATATATAGAAACACCTTAGTTCCTTTGTCTCTGTAGGTAACTGGTTCTTCACGTAAGCTGTTTAATTGTGTAGTTTTGTTGACACTCTAAGTGTTTTTTAAGAGGCTCTACTACCTATCAAGTAACTGTAATCTTTGTTGTACAGAAATAAATGCGTTCGATGAACGTTACGTTTAAGGAGTTGTGCGTCACAACCATCAATTTGATAAATATATCCACTTTCTTGGAAGGTGAAAAATACCTGCTTTAAAAGCACAGAGCGACAATGTTAACCTGCAGAGCGATTGTTGTATGTGTATATTAAATTGTGCTATGTTATCTGTGTTCATTTCGCAAAATGCTTAATCAAATGCATTTTAATCAACAGTTACCGAATACATTTTTGCGAATGGCACTGTGTGAGCGTTTGGAGTTTTTTTCGAAACAACAACAGAACATGTACAGCATGAGGATCTCCATCTATCGCTATATACTGATACTGACAAGGTGTTAATTGCACGCTTATAATCAATAAACTTCATCTACTATTCCATGAAGGAAGTTATTAATTGCATATAGACATTCACACTCGTATGGAAAGTGTAATGAAGCCAGAATTTGCTCAAAACTGATATATAATACAAACAGAAATAAAACAATAAAATCAAATCAAAATCCATCGAATTGAATTTATAAATTATCTCAATGAAAAATAAAGTTTAAATTTAACTGTTCATTAGGTATATTCTACATTAAAGCTTATATTTTTATTTTTACACATAATATTAATATTTTTGACGACTTTTAAAAATTGACGTAAGTCAGTGATTCACAGTAAGATCTGTGGCACGTATAGTAAAGTTTCACACACAAGTAGTGTGAAAAGATTGGAGTTATTGTCCATTTCAAATAGCGTGAGTGTTTCATGTGCCTTTGTTGAAACCGTTCCCTCGTGTGACAGCGTTAAGTTTACGAACGTACAATGCTAAAATTCGGGGTTCGATTCCCCGCGATTGACATAGCAAAGAACCCATTGTGGCTTTGCTCTAAAAGAAACAAACAAACAAAATAGTTGAATCTGAGAATGAAAAAGTTTAGTTTTTACTTCGTTTTTCTTGCAAAGCTGCAAATATGCTATTTATGCTTAGCCGTCCCTAATTTTGAACTAATAGACTAGAGGGAAGGCAGCTGGTTAACAGTATCCACCCCATCTCTTGAGTTATTCTTACCTGACCGAATAGGGAGATTTAGCTATTACTTTTTTAACGCATCCACAACCCAAATGCGCAGAGCGTGTTTTTGCAGCAACAGGTCACGTACCGTGAATCCTCAGAATTGGCGAAACGATTTTTGTAACTTTTGCGTTCAGAAAAATACAGTTTGGGGTTTTGAGAATAAGTTTCAGAAATTCTGATGTCCAGCAAAACAGTTACGCTAATATTTGTTCAAATCAACTTAATGTGAAACTCATATGTGATATGTATGTATTTATAAATATGTTTTTGCGTTTCATTGTAAAGGTTGCCAGCGAAGTAATAGATCAACCGTGAACAGTTGTAACAACTAAAATCCTAAGACTAAAATCTGATATAATTCATTATATTTGTCACAATTATTAATATTAAGCCTATTAAACTTTTTATCACTACGTTCCTTATTCAGTCCCTTCGGGCCTTTTCAAGAAGAAGACGAGCGTGTAGTAATAGTATTTTAACCGCACTATGTCCACCATCAAAAGCGTTCTGTATGTAAGTTAACATATTTGCTTGTTTGTTGTTAAGCAGGAAACTACACAATGGACAATTTATGATGTGCTCACCACGGTATCGAAACCCGGTATTTTGCGTTATAAGCCTTCTGATTTACCACTGAGAGACTTAACGTATTCGAGAGTATTGTCTGGACATAATACAGTAATTCTCAGTTGGAATGATATAGGAAGAGAGTTAGCACTGATTGCTTCAACAACTATTCTCTATTAGAGAATCTGTAAAATTCCTGAACAAGCGTTTTAACCTTTACACCGACTTATACACGAAATGATAAAGTCGTTTAAATCCTAAGGTATAACGCTGATGTTTTGATATTAATCTGGTTAGTATTCCAGACAGAAGTATGATTTATACGATTTTAATACACTAAATTAGCATACGAGCACATGCCTTGATAAGGAAACAATCGTGCCGTTTCTAACGCCCTCTGTGTCCACAAAACTGTTGTATGATAAGCCAGAATAATGAGTATTTTTGTTACCGAGATTATCTTCTTGTATTTTCTTCTTCTGTTAAGTTCATAAAATAGAAAACATTCCACTTGGATAACTTATTTTACTAATAACTTGAAAATTATTAATTCATAATTAAAATCAATCCATGTAAATTGTAACTTTCAAAAAAATTACACTTTCGTTAAGCTCTATAGGGGATGTATGTATTTCTTTATAGCAAAGACATATCAGGCTATCTGCTGTGTCCACCGAGGGGAATCGAACCCCTGATTTTAGCTTTGTAAATCCATAGACTTACCACTGTCCCACCGGGGGACTTAGAGGGGATGTTTTGGTGGAATATACCAGAACTTACGAATGGCATTTTAGGAAAACTTCTAAGCAGTAATCACGTATAAAACTGCCTATCTTATTGGTCGGATCAAGCCAATGAGGCCCCTTCATCCACCTTCTTGGAGACCACGCAGTAGCTAATACCAATGGGTAAAAACTTCCATAAAAGTTCGTTGCACGGAACTCATGACATCTAGTTGCGCCCCCTGTCAGTAGCGATGATTCAGTAACGTTCTTTTTATGAGCAGCAGAACTAGTTACAAAATCAAACAAATTGTGAAAATTGACTACTCTCTGATCGAAAAAAAAAAGTTTTCCTCAACCATCCAAATCATATGTGCGAAAAAATATCACGAGAAGCCACCATGTGGTGCACCTTTTTTTACTGAAAAAGTAAACAGAATAAACAAATTTTTATCAGTTCATGAAGTTGTATCAGTTTAAGAAATACAACTTTTCTGAACACGCACGAACGTACTAATACTTGTGGACAGAATATCATTAGGATATCCCTATAACTGATGACAAAACTGAAATTACAATACAGGTGATTAGATATGATAAAATAATTATAACAGTGTGATTTGACCGTTGTGCTACTGGGGGGCGCGGTAAGTCTGCGGACTTACAACGCTAGAAACCGGGTTTCGATATCCTTGGTGGGCAGAGCCCAGATAGTCCATTGTGTAGCTTTGTGCATAACTTAAAACAAACAAACAAACGAAGGGAGAAGGGGAGGAGTGTAAATAAAAGCTTAAAGTTTGAATTAACCACAGGATTACCGGTGTGGATAATATCGGATTTTTAAACACAAATTTGTAATATATTTATGCACCAAATTACTCGTGGGTCCCTGAATATTTTTATTACAGGATTCTTAATAACATATGAATCATACAAAAATTATCGTCAATATTGCAGTTAATTCCACTACTACTATTGCAGAGGATTCATATTGCACAGCAGATTACTCAATGTGGCTTTGTTCTAAAGCAAACAAACAAACAAATGAGTAATATTTACCCACAAAATGAATGAATGGATAAGGGTAAAAAAGAGAAAGCAATCAGAGGAAGCCCAAATCGGTAACAAATTTTGATTTCCAGCACATCAACAGAAACAACAGTTGAAGATAAATGGAAATAGAGTGATGATCATTACAGCGCAATGAACACCAATCTAGCAGAGAAAGATTTTCTGTGCTTTGAAGAAATACACAAATAAATCTAACAATAAGATACTGGAATTCGGCATTTCAAATATTGGTTCATGGCTATAAAATACAGACAACTGAACAAGAGTTACGTTAGTAAAGCATGAACCCGTATGATTTTAAAGTCGTTACTTTTCCAATTAACGAAAATAAGTCTAGAAGAAGACGATATTTAGAGGAAATCTTTTTTTTTTTATAAAATGAAGAATGTTGAGAACATGACACGTAAATAGTTGGTGTATTCTTTAAAACTAGACGTAATGTTCTGTTTTTACTGTAAAGTTTTTCGAAAAGAAAATACAGCTGACTGATGAAGGTTTTCATTGGTGGCAATGTAGAATCTCACAAGAAAATCAGTTTACATAAGGAAAGAATCAGAACTCTGGTTGAACACAAATTCTACAGTATATAGTACAAATGAGATTCAACAAAAATTGAATGGGAGAATTTTAGACGTTTATTTAAAAAGATAATTACAGTAGTTATGCATTTGGCAGATGTACTTTTGGGGTGATATATGAGCCAAACTACGTTAGATGTCCCTAATTTTGAAATGGTTAACTAGAGGAAAAACAGCTAGTCAACAGAATCCACTCCAACTCTCGGACTACTTTTGTTTGATCGAATAGTGGTATTTGAACGTCACCCTTATAATGCACCCACAGCCCTGAAGATCGGAACATTATTACTATTTTTTCGATAGCGGGACGCAAACGTTGGACTCGCATATAGTTCGACACGTCAACCACTGGGGCACGTTCAGCCTGTAATGAAGATACCAAGCTTCTCGCGGAACTGTTGATAGGTTAAATCACCCCAGAAACGGAAATTTTATATCTGAAGTGGAACTGATGGCAAAGTTCGGTCTATAAGGAATGAACACTTTCGTAGGTTCATAAATAACGAAGCAAGTTGTCATTCCTTGAGCAGTGAACTCCAGAATGAGCTACTACAGATAACCTCAAAATAAGTCATTAGTGCATTTGTTGTAAAAATAAACATATGAAACACTGTTCTATTACGGTGGACTGTGTCCTTGATATTAGTCGTCAAGCGCAGACGTTGAGACTTTTTAAGAATGGCGTATATTCAAAGAATGGAGATAAATGTTCAAGAAAGTTTAATGTCTTTCATTAACGTTGAGAAGACAGCAAGACCTGCTCTATCAGAGGTCATTCTTGAAGAGCTAAAAAAATATATACCATTCGAAGGTTACTAAGGTCAGGGATGTGATAACGGCGCAAGTACGAGACGTTAACACAAGGATGTATGAACTAGAAAATGTCAGTTTTCGTTCATTGTTGATGTCAGTCACTCTTTGAACTTTCACTCGGAACTGACTAAAAACGTTTCTTCAAAGACTGCATACTATTTTTGCCGTATCGAGTAGCAGATGGTCCGTTGTGAAGTCCTTTGTCAATATCACTCTAAAAACAGTTGTCGGCACTAGATGGCAGTGTAAAATGGAAAGTTTAAAAGTGGTAAGATACAAATGAAACGCATATTGGCAGGCAGGAAATTTAAGGAAACTACAACGTATATTGCAGCCTATTCTGAAACTGGATCGTTCATAGATGAACTAGCAGTATACAGATTTCTCATTTACTTATAATTAGGTACGATGTCCCTGTACAAGTAAAGCAGCTAGTCAAGTATGAAAACTAAGATCGCTATTCAGTGGTGTACGTCAAACCTTATTCTAATATACTGTACATATATGTATATATATAGTGCTTGCAATGATTGAAATATATTGATTTAAAATGAGTTTAAAGCTGTCACGACAATGGTTAAAGAAGTGGAAGAAGAACCATCAGCTATCCCGTAATTACAGACTTTAAACGAAAGAAGGGTCTTATTATTCACGAATCTAAGTATTAGCCAATCATAGCTGCGCAGAACATGTCCAAAACTGAGTTTTTACTCCGGGGTACAAATGTCTTTCAAGGACCAATTATTTAATTTTTGGTGAACGTATCTCGAAGTTCGAGGTTACCCTGAGGTTAAATTACTTACGTATTTATGATAGCAAATTAGGATATTGAAGAAATATTGGTTTTTTAGGGCGAGGAACTTTTTGATGTATATTTTAGGCTGGCTACTGCGAAAGTAAAAAATATAACGGTGTGTGTGGGTTGCACTCTCGGAGTGCTTTTCTAATTTTATGTTGCAACGGTCTTTCTTTTAAGCTTCTGCACACGATTCCTTTAAAACATTTTACTTAACATTCTCAGATATAAGAGATATTTCAGAAAAAAAAAAACCGTCAAACACACATACATGCAATACGTATTTATTTCTTCTTGAAATAAATATTTATTAATTAAACAATATTTTAGAAAAAAAGAATAGAAAGTCCTTTGACTTTGCTATTATTTTATACTAGCAAAAACGCCCCCGGGCCCGGCATGGCCAGGTGGTTAGGGAGCTCGACTCGCAATCTGCGGGTCGCGGGTTCGAATCCCCGTCCCACCAAACATGCTCGCCCTTTCAGCCGTGGGGGCGCTATAATGTGACGGTCAATCCCAATATTCGTTGGTAAAAGAGCAGCCCAAGAGTTGGCGGTGGGTGGTGATGACTAGCTGCCTTCCCTCTAGTCTTACACTGCTAAATTATGGACGGCTAGCGGAGATAGCCCTCGTGTAGCTTTGCGCGAAATTCAAAACAAACAAAAATGCCCCCTACGGGTGGCTGTTTGTGCTAGTAATTATTAATCGTAGTATTCATACCTTATTGAAAAAAAAGGTTTTTAAGTAAACATTTTATAAAAAATGATTTTTTTCTGGGAAGTACTGCGCGGGAAAAGTGTTCGGATTGTGCTCTTTAGTCATACGCATTTTACTGCATCAAAATCATTCAATGTACAGAGCTAAAAATTTTCATAAATTTTAATCAAATAAACTGTAATGTTTTTATATATTAAAAGTGGTACCGTTTGTTGAAAAGATAATAGTTGTTTTTAAGAATTCCTGTTTCTCAGTACTACATTTAAAAATTACATCAATAAAGATATCATCAAACTCTCACGTACGATCTTGTGTTCTTGTTGTGAAGAGAGTACTTTTATTTTAAATTGTGTTCTATAAAAAAGAAATGGTTGTTGCACATACCACAGTTATTTTTCTAATTCACTGAATCTTGAATAACCCAAAGTATGATTTTTTTATGGAGTTTTGTTTGTGGTTCCATTCAGTAGATGGCGCAAGAGTTTTGGTTACATACATAGATAATGACATACACCCAACGTCCATAGTAGTAAGAATATCATTTTGCATTAACAAAACACAAACCTTTCTGAACTAATTAATGAGAGAGGAAAAATATCTCTAAAATAAGATTAATAAATGCAACAGTTATAAAAACAGTATATTGTAAACCGAGCATTTTTGAATCAAAATAGTAAGATATCACCATATCTAAAATACTTCTTAAACCGTATTTTGAAACGTCATGTGTTCTTGGCTTAAAATATAATTACTAACAGAATTTCCGTTGCATACTAAGTTATTTATAAATAATTGGGCACAAATGTCTATTATTTAATTGATTTTTTTCTAGATGGAGAGGGGTAGCTGTTTGTCTTTTATTATAAAACACGTGCTTGCAATGCTGGGTAGTGGGCAGAAAACAGTCAGTCAGTTATTAATAGTAGGCATGTCGTTTTACTCGGTACAATAATTTAATTATTCACTAGTGACGTATTTGATTATCTTGTTTAAAGGCGGTAGATGGTAGCTTATTTTACTTACTTTTGTTGATTTTTATATTAAGTACCAGCAATTTAAGTAGGATGTTAACTTGTGCATAAAGGTATAAGAAAGGTAAAAAAAATCTAGATTCTAAACTTTATAAATTATCAAACCTGAGAGCATAGTTTATCGTAAAAAAAGAGAGTACAAACAGATATTTTTTTACAATAAACTGATCATAGTTTAACATCAGTTTTGAATACCGTATGTTCCTATTGCTGTTTCTTAATCAACGTTTTCTTAAAACAATTTCATTTATTTGGTTGCTGTAGTGTTTTGTGCTAGCTAGCAAACTGCCAAAATTATATAATTATTAATAGCCAACCATAAAGAGTTACATACAAGGTTAGGCATCATTGTGGCTTTTCACTGAATAATCCAGACATGGAACTCGAAAAGTTAAACACCTTTTAGATATTTATAACCATTATAAGTTTTCTATTAAAAGTAACATTCAAAAAAACATTTTGTACGTAGTGCTATTTTATTATAGGCCATGGTAAGCTGGATAACAATAAAAATGGTTTGTTTCATTTTATCAATTTTTTGTTTTTAAATTTAACCGAGTCAAGAAAATTGCACGCAGTTTGTTTATTACTCCGCGAGTTGTTTTGTACTTTAAGACACCAGGTGTTGTCGTTCTTTCATCTCAGAGTCTTAATGTCATCCCAAATACTAAGATTAGTAAAACTTAATGTATCTTGCAAAGAAAGATAAAAATAAACATTTATTTATAATGTTAATTATTTTCCGAATTTCAAAGTCAATTCCATGTGTATTTGAAGCTTATAAAACTTGCATGTTTCGGATTATGATGATAGAGGGTCATTCAGTTGTAAAATACATAAATCTATTGTGTTTTTGCAGAATGACCTGAGAAATATTGTATTAAAATGGAGAAGTTATATTAAGATCTCGATATACTTCAAAAAAAAAAAATTTAGTATTCCTGTTACATATTACAGCTTTAAAACTACTTATATATTAATAAAACTAGGCTAACTGATACCATCACACTAACATTGCAGATTCTTAGATGAAGTCTGATAAATCTGTAGTTATAAATAAGTTAAAACTTACTATTATGTCTTAACGTAGTACAGAAAATAAAAGAAATATTTATTGATATGTATAAGAGATATGTGTTTGATACAAAAGTAAACGTTTCGAGATTGACTTGCCTAACAAGGATATTCTTAAGGGACTAAATATGAGAAACATGTTATGAGTAAGAACCAAGATGTAAAGATAATGACACTCTACAGTTCTTCTAAAGTGATTAGCTTGTCTTTATTTACTCATCGTTCATACCCGAAAGAAAATTTAATTAAATTACCAAAATTCGATCTGGTTATTTGGAAAGAGCAAATTTATTGCTTTATTTTTTGGGACATTCTGGTAAGATTTTACCGCCTTCGTTGACCTACAGGAGATACTTTTACTTTAGCAAAATTGTACCTTGAAATAATGACTCTCTGTTACCCCAGGAACCGGAGTTAATCTCAGACACAATATGAAAACAAAGAGTTATGAAGAGTTAAATATGACTTACTCCTCTCAGTACAGTAAATTCTCAGTCTCAAAACTGTTTCGTTTCTGATCTGTTTTAATTCATGAACACCCAAATAAAAAAACAAAGATAACCGAATTATAATTTCCGTTTCCATGTGCTTTCTATCAAACCATAGCTTGTTATAAGATATGCGTTGTGGATGTATTTTAACAAATCAAGGCAGAAATTCAGGTAGGTGTCATATTTTATTGGAATGTAATTTGTAAGGTTGAGTGGTAAAAGCAAGTCTGTTTTATAAATACCATGAGTAAAAAACAAAGTACTAAAGTATTGAACATGATATTCAATTGTATTTTCTCAGTTTAGTTACAGATTTATGATTGTGAGAATAGCATTGAAGAGGTACAACAATTATCACTAGACAAAAGAAATGTTTATTTTTTAAACGTATGGGTGACCTTACCATTTTCACAAGGGCTTTTTATAGAAATGTTAATATTCTTTGAAAAATAAGTGAACTTAAAATCAACCACACTTCTCATTCAACCAGTTTTATGACTGAAATTATGAGAATAGGATTTCATAGATTGTTCCTGATGATTTGATTACAGTTATTGCGATTTAAAAAAAAAATTAAGGCATTATTTTCCACCATGAATTATTAATTAATCATGGTCGTAATTATTATTTTCTTTGATAGCTTCCTCTTCAGCCCGATGATAAAAATCCCAAATGTGACTTATCCTGTGAACTTGAGGAGCCTTCTTTAGTGTGTGGGACAGACGGACGGACTTACCAGTCACCTTGTGAGATAGAGCGTGCAAAATGTGAAGGATACCCCGTAAAAGTGAAGAATGAGGGAGAATGTTCTGGTTAGTATGCGCACACTGTGCACACTCTAAACAATGAGTATTTTAACCGAACAGTGAGTTATTACTACGTTTTCTCAAAACCTCGGTGGTTGAAATAGAAGTGTTTAAATTAATCGTCTAAATCATATACTAAAACAACTTAGAGTATTGACTACTTTAAAACCAAGATAAGATAACAAAGCATGCTTTATAATTCATGTAGGATTATCAGGTAATGTAAGAGTATGACATGTACATGTAAAATATATTCTTATTTTGTGTGCTAAAAAAAATATAATTTATACAAAAATACACGCATCGGAACTAAGCGTATTTTGTTGTTAGAGATGTTACCGTGTATTGAAGTATCTGAGCATGTAATTAAATAACTGACAATTTACATATCTTCTAAACTAAGAACTCTGTATTTCCTATTCTCACCAAAAGCAAGGTGACTGCTTTGCCCTGACTGCTTGATAAAAGCAAACGGTTTTGTTATGATTATATCGCTAACAAAAACTTTAAATAATAAACCTGGTGTACGTAAAATAGTATAATGATTAGCGGAATGCTCTAACCACCATTAGCGTACCTGTATATAGCAACTTCGTTTTAGTTGTAGTAGTCAACCGTTAATACTGTTATGTCTCCGGTGGCTGAGCGGTAAGTTCGAGGTCTCGTAACGCTATAATTAGGGATTCTATCCCCGCGGCGGACCCGGCTTAGATAACCCACTTTGCACTAAGACAAACAAACCAACAATGAACTACGTTTTTAATCGAAGTAATACGCAAGAAGCGTACTCAGTAGAAAGCTACTTGTTTCTTAAAGTTTGAGAAACAGAAGTTGGTTCGACTGATTTAATCCAGTGTGTTTCAGATTGTCGTTTGCGCACCAATGCAGTGTGGCGCTGTACAATCACAGCTATGTGCTAATGTGAGATCGATTTAAAAAAGGTCACACAACGAAGTACGAAAACTCGTTAATATCTTTTGTTAGTTGGCAAATTCTAACTCTTGGAGGAGAAAAATAGTTTCTTAAATATAGCTAAGCTCTGCTGGACCTGTCCAACAATTTCATCTTTTCTTATGATGATAACTCAAGTGTCATTTAATCTTGATGAAGGCTCGTTGTGGGGACGTACGAAACTAATATACAAACGGATCCCCCGAGTCCCTCTCCTTGAGACAATAACAAATCAGAACATCGATTATTCCAACAGATAGTCTCCAGGATATAACAAGCCTGCGAATGAGCCTGAATTTTTTAGTGAATGCCCGCTCACAGTAAAATAATCATTGATCTGGGGCGTATTTAATTCTAATTACCGATTTCAATTTGCATAATCTTAAAACTATTTTGTTTCAACCCGATGGTTGCTTTTGATTCGACATATAATGAAATACGTGCAAAATGACCACCGTCAGATCATTGTTAATATGACCCATATTTTTGATTTGCACAAGTGTCACCTAGCGTTTAACAACGAGCCTGTGTACCAGTTGGTATTAGAGAAGTGGTTATCAATAATCTAATACGTACATTTTCAAGCAAACTAACTTGTTCTTTACAAAATCGAGTTATTTTTTAACAGAAGATATAAAGAAACTAGTGTGTCAAGAAACGTATTGGTTCAGTTTCTTGTCCCTTTGAAGGTCGTTATTATTTATTGTACAAGAATTAGAGACCTTCTTTAAGTTACCATATACGACTATATTAATTAAGGGCTTTGACCTCTGATGTGACCTCTGGAAACGGGCCTGCCTCGAGGGTAATTAACTTATGGGCAAATTTACATATGGCACCATCTTTTTTAACATTTGAGACACTCGACTTTAAGCTTGTAAGTTTAACACGTAAAAACATGGAAGTTCAACACGTAAAAACAGAACTACGCCTGTGTGTTCGCATTTCTTAAAATCCGAACAGGAAAAAAAAATCAATGCAATTTTTAAGGACAAATCTTAAGTGACAGTTTAGTACAAGGGTTACAACCTGTAGTGATTAAATATTCCAGTTATGCGATTTTAATTACAAGATATAAACAACACAGATTGCATTTCTGATATGATCTCCAAAGTTATGATAAATAATTGCAGAGTTAAATACTTTGGATATATAGTGATATGTCTATTTTGCTAGGATAAGTATGTTGTTCATCTAAAGTATATTATATTTATTTTGAAATAACCCAAATTTCACGAACAAAGTCTAGAAAACAGGTCAGTTTATCGTTTTAATCTTTAAAAAATTCATGAAAATGTTTTACAGAATCTAACAAAGGGTTATATTTTTCTGCTTTTTTTTTGAGGGGGGGGACGTAATGACATTCATAAAAGGCTGAAATATGGGTCATTTTAGAAGGAAAGTCAACCGAGTAAAACAGGACTTGTGCCTAGCATGGCCAGGGGGTTAAGGCACTGGACTCGCAATCTGAGGGTCGCGGGTTCGAA
>NW_013666991.1:175010-187299 GCF_000517525.1 Limulus polyphemus | reverse complement strand
ATTAGGGACGGCTAGCGCAATAGCCCTCGTGTAGCTTTGCGCGAAATTCAAAAACAAACAAACAAACGAAACAGGACTTCAAAAATAATTTCTTTTTTTATTAGAAAGCTTAGTTTTATTGTCTTCTTGCATGTAGTTTTAAATAGAAGGATTTTACATTGGGTAACAACTTAGTATTTTAGTTTGAATCACTTTAGAGACTTTAAATGTTTAAGACCTTAAACTATTATGTTGAGTTAATTGCGATTTCTAAATGAGTCTATAAGAGGATGATGAAGCTGAAGAGGATGCAAAAAATTAAATTAAAGAGAATTTGTATATGCTGTTAGAGTTATGTTTGTTTTAAAGCACAAAGCTACACAGTAGACTATCTGCACTGTGCACATAGCGGGTATCAAATTCCGAGTTTAGCGTTATAAGCCCTCAACCTTATCGCTTAGTCACTGAAAGGACATGTTGTTAAAACTATCTCAAAAATCTTACGTAAGAGAATAATAGGCAGTAAAGAAAAAGTCAACTTAATTGCCTAAGGTATGCAATGAAAAGATAATAATACAGACTATATGTATGACGAAGTATCACCGAAGCTAGGTCTGCAGCTATCATGTACACTAATTCGTTTCATTCTCATTATAAACGAGCAAGTTAGTTGAAAACATTAAATTACATGTAACAGTTATCCTGGTATTTCTAATACAAAAAAATATATTGTGTATTAGTAATAACTAGTTTGTAAAGATAAGGCTTTGTCGTGACATAACGTTTCCTGCAAAGTGTGTGAGCGTAAGCGTAAGCAACCATTTCTCAAGTTAGTGTAACAAACAGACACCGATAAAAAACAAACAAAAAAACAAACACAGAATCAAGAACGACAGAAACTACGCTTGGTATCCTTAAAACTCGTATATCTAGAACTTAAAGTAACCATATTGTTTTTGAATTTCGATGGGGAGAGTTTTTTGTGTATGTTGAAAATTGGAATAATAAACTTAAGAAACTAAGTGTTACGTAGTGAAAATTGAATTAATATTGAGGAAATTGTTTACAGTAAAGTGCTGTTTAACAACTTCTATACACCCCATTTTATCTGATCTACAATTCTGTCTTTTGATTTAGTAAGACGTACTTTCATATGATTTAGCAGGACGTACTTTCATTAACAAATCTCACGATTCTGTTTCTTTTACAAATGTTTATTTATCGGTCTTGTCCTTCATTAAAAATATTTTTACCATTTCTGGGAGTTCTATTACAATAAATAAATCTTGAATATTGGTTAGAACTTGGATTGTTAGCATCATAATACTTACAAGACTTATTCTTAGTTAAATATGAAGCATTCAGTATACAAGTGATAAAAATTACTTTGACTTATTCTTAGAAAAATATGAAGCTTTCAGAATACAAGTGATAAAAATTACTTTGACTTATTCTTAGTTAAATGTGAAGCATTCAGAATACAAGTGATAAACATTACTTTGACTTATTCTTAGTTAAATATGAAGCTTTCAGAATACAAGTGATAAAAATTACTTTGATTTATTCTTAGAAAAATATGAAGCTTTCAGAATACAAGTGGCAAACATTACTTTGACTTATTCTTAGTTAAATGTGAAGCATTCAGAATACAAGTGGCAAACATTACTTAGACTTATTCTTAGTTAAATGTGAAGCATTCAGAAAACAAGTGGCAAACATTACTTAGACTTATTCTTAGTTAAATGTGAAGCATTCAGAATACAAGTGGCAAACATTACTTTCGTTGATACATTTGCATATTAGTAATAGCGGAAAAATTGTGTGATTTTAGCATAACATTTAAAAGATTATCAAGTCCTAATTTGTATTTTATTTTATACCTGTTGATATAATCTTTGTGAGTATTTGTGTGTACATACCTATCATAAAAAGGCTTCGCAAGGCCTGGTGGTTAGGACGCCTGACTTGCATCTGCAGCTTGTGGATTCGGATCCCCGTCGCCGAACATGCTCGCCCTTTCAGTCGTGGGAGTGACAGTCAATTCTCCTTTTCGTTAGTTAAGGAGTAGCAGCCCAAAATTTGGTGGTGGGTGATGTTGACTAGTTGCCTTCCCTCTAGTTTTTCACTGCTAAATTTGGGACGGCTACCCGGAGAGGATATGGGCGCCACCATTTAAATTTGACAGAGGATCACAGATGATGTATCAGTATCTAAAGTGCCCCAACGGTCATAAGCAGCTTCAGGACTTAAAAAAAATACCACGAAAAAGAAAATGGCAAATAATGTTGAGGAAAAAAAATTACGTTCCAATAAAAAAACAACAAGAACAATAACAAATGTATATATAGCAACATAGTCTCATTTCTGTTGAAATATATAAGCATTAACCCATAGTAAAGAAAATGGCGTTTGTGATTGCCACGGACAGTGAAAATCGATGTTAAGTTAAGCCCAACTCGTAAACATTTAACTGGAGAAAAATGTTATATAAGAAAGCTAGAAATTACACATTAACTTACAAAACTTCAGTTTCTGACTTACAAAATTATTCCACACTGGAGAATAACTATTTGTTCTTTTAGTTTTAATTTGCAAAATTTGCAGCTCCAATTTTAAACTTATTTACTGTGTCACAGGATCCTTTTAATTTGATTTATTCATGAGATTGGTCGACTGCGAAATATAATTACTTATGACAAATGTTTATACGGTTCATAATTCAACGGATTTGTATAAATTCA
This sequence comes from Limulus polyphemus, assembly GCF_000517525.1. NCBI lineage: Eukaryota > Metazoa > Arthropoda > Merostomata > Xiphosura > Limulidae > Limulus > Limulus polyphemus. The sequence continues at coordinate 184,579 of NW_013666991.1, read as the reverse complement.
ATAGGTTTAGCTTGTTTAACTACTGTCGTGCTCTAATTACACGCCCATCAACTCATTAAGACTGTGAAATGTTACGTTTTACAATTGAAAGACAATTAATTTGCTTAAAAACAATGTTAAGAAATATATTTCGCTTTGAAATTCTCTTTAAAACAAGATTTCAGATCTAAGTGCGATTGGAAAGTACAGCTAACGTAAATATATATGCTTAGTAATTATCAAGCAATAAAGCGATGATGCAGTTGTTGATGATTTTATTGGTTGAACGGGTTTATATTCTATTTTACGTATCTATAAAATGTGATTTGACGGTGAATCTTTAGTTTGGAACTTATACTTTAAGATGCGCAACTACGTTATTATTACTATAAATGTAAAACCACAATTAACTAGTAAATATTTAGACAACCCTGTAAATAATCTTTTCTTTTATTACTTTTGTTTTGTCGTGTGGCATTTCATGATGAGAGAAGTTGTTTGCCGACAGGTGTCGCGACCTTTGTCAGCGAGGTAAATGATAGATCTTTTAAGCAAAGCCTCACCATGCTTAACCCTTTACCACTTATCACGTTCCTTTTTAAAGGTTTTCTTTGTTGGTAAGCACAAAGCTACAAAAAGGGCTATCTGTGCCGTGCCCACCAAGGGTATGGAAACCAGGATTTTAGCATTATAAGTCTTAGACTATCCGCTGTGTCACTGGGAAGCGGGGGATCTTTTTAAAGGAAGAAATATTTACAGTTGGTACTCCGCGAGCTAATATTATTTATCTATTTTAATTTTAACAGTTTCTATTAAAACGGAAAATTTTTAATCGTAATTGCTATTTTCAAGAATAATTACGTCATAATTAATTTGTCGTAAAATCACCAAAGTTTGTAATAAAAGTCTGTGTAAACTCAACATTGTGTATAAACATAAGTTGCTAAGTAGCTTGTTTGTTTGTTTTGGAATTTCGCGCAAAGCTACACGAGGGCTATCTGCGCTAGCCATCCCTAATTTAGCAGTGTAAGACTAGAGGGAAGGCAGCTAGTCATCACCACCCACCGCCAACTCTTGGGCTACTCTTTTACCAACGAATAGTGGGATTGACCGTAACATTATAACGCCCCCACGGCTGCTAAGTAGCATTTACTTTCAATTAGATATCGTGATACCGAACGTTTTGTCCTCATAGTCAGTTATAATATAAGCCTTTTAAACGTATTTCATCTTAATTTCAATACTTTTGCTAAGCTTTTGACTATAATAGATTATATCTTTATTTAGTTTATACTTAAATGGAGTTAGGGTTAATTATAAATAGTATCTTGTTTTAGTAAAACATACGCTAATTTCTACAAAACGTGTGAAACCTCTACGAGTATAAAAAGCTGAAAAACATCAGTGTGTAAAAGATAAAACTAAACGTATAAAAATTTCAAGTTTTAATTCATCTTAAAACTCGAGAACAATTGATGCCTTTCTTCACGACCAAAAGTTGAAGGTCAGGGACAAGACTACGAAAATTCTCCCCCTTTTTTTTTTTAAAGAAAAGTGACGCCTACAGGCTCGTGCTTTCAATATACTGCAGCGTATGTATATTTTGTAAACTTATTAGGTTTCAAAGATAATTTGGTTATCAAAGACCGAAAGGGCGCATGTCAAGAGTGAGATATTGTATAACCATAACAAGAGACCCAGCAGGAATTTGATGTGATTCCCAGGACGATACCTACCATTTATCTCTTGAAATATGACATTTCCAAAACCGCAACGTATTACTTTCAGTTTCTTTCTTACGCGATTGTTCAAATATTAGGTATTGTGTTAACTTCAGTATCTATCTATCTATATTCTCTCTCGCCTTTTTTATAGGTCTTGGCATGGACTGGTAGTTAGGGTGCTTAATTCGCAATTTGCTGCTGGCAGGATCGAATCCTGTCATCGAACATGCGCGCCCTTTCAACCCCACTAGTCATTGGTAAATAAAAAAAATATTCCAAGAGTTGGCGGAAGGTGGTATTGACTAGCTGGTATTCCCCTAGTCTGTCACTTCAAAATTAGGGACTGATAGTGCTGATAGTCTCCGAGCAGTTTTGCATTAAATTCTAATAAACAAACAAACAAACAAAATGTTTTGTTGTTACCCAAACGGCTTTTCTAATTTATCGATATATCCAATACCTTAAAAACGATAGGTTACACAACATAATATTTTCGGATAATTACAAAATTGCTATTTATTTATTTATTTTTGTCTCTTGGTTTCAGTGCTTTGTCTTGTTTTACATTTTGTTGCAGGTTCACCAAACTGTTTTGATGTACGGAGATTAGCATTAGCCCAGGCTTCGGAGGGGAACCGTAGGGTGACCATTCCTGAGTGTAAGGAGGACGGTTCCTATATGGAAGTCCAGTGTCATCGAACAACAGGCTACTGCTGGTGTGTGGATGACAACGGAAAACATGTACAGGGTACTTCGGTCAAAAATAGGCAGCCGAACTGTGGCAAGATGGGTATGGCATTAGAAGTTCATCAACCTATAGTAATAAGGGCTAACAATTAGAAGTTCATCAGCCTATAGTAATAAGAGATGGATATAACATTAGAAGTTCATCAACCTATAGTAATAAGAGATGGATATAACATTAGAAGTTCATCAACCTATAGTAATAAGGGTTAACAATTAGAAGTTCATCAACCTATAGTAATAAGGGTTAACAATTAGAAGTTCATCAACCTATAGTAATAAGAGATGGATATGACATTAGAAGTTCATCAACCTATAGTAATAAGAGATGGCAATGAGAAGTTCATCAACCTATAGTAATAAGAGATGGATATAACATTAAAAGTTCATCAACCTATAGTAATAAGGGCTAACAATTAGAAGTTTATCAACTTATAGTACTAAGAGATGGATATAACATTAAAAGTTCATCAACCTATAGTAATAAGGGCTAACAATTAGAAGTTCATCAACTTATAGTGCTAAGAGATGGATATGACATTAGAAGTTCATCATCCTATAGTAATAAGGGCTAACAATTAGAAGTTCATCAACTTATAGTGCTAAGAGATGGATATGACATTAGAAGTTCATCATCCTATAGTAATAAGGGCTAACAATTAGAAGTTCATCAACTTATAGTGCTAAGAGATGGATATGACATTAGAAGTTCATACGATGTATTAAGAATCATTATCTAAAAGTGCCTAGACACATTGAATCGTGTTACTCCTACCTTCAGTCCAGTATTGTAAAATATTTCAATCATAATGGAAAATAATAGTATGGAGGATGACGAATAAAGTGTCAAGGATATTGAAGTCAACTTAATCATGTAAATTTGAACAGTGGACTCTACTTCTTCTGTTACTGAACAAAGAAAGTAAACTCTTCGAAATTACTCTGGCTTTTCGATCAATTGTAAAAAAAGTTTTCAGATAGATAAATGTGCTATTTAGGCTTTCTGAATTTTCCAGATAAAGAACAAATTTTATGAGCCAGAGCTGCTAAGTTTTACTCTACTACAGATCCGAGTTTCCAGATTTCGAAATTGTAGTCTTCATGTAATTATTCTATATGCTTTTATAGAATAATCTATTCTTAAAAAAATCCTGTCTAGCTAAACTTTCAAAATAAACTTATTGATAGAACTTATAGGAAACTTCCAAGTTCCTCTAGCGACTTAAACAGTTTAAAAGACCTCTAATGTAATCTCTAAGAATAGATACTGTATTATATTTAGCATCTATATGGTGTCTTAAAAAAAAAAGACACTACGATAATCAAACAAATTGTGACACAAGAAGAACGTGAAAACGTGAACAAAATTATTTTTATCATATCTGTTCTACAAGAAAAACTCGTATACGAAAGTTCCAACAGGTCGGAAATACGACGACTTTCATACTAAATAATCTGATGGCCTTAACATTGTAACATTTGTAAACATGCGAAATGAGAAGTCTTAATTTGTATGAAAATAAACAAGCATTAGCTTAATATAAAAATTTGCGGGGAGTGATGTCCGGAAAGGAAAGGGATATGAGTAAAGTGAAGCCGACGAGAGATCACGTTAATAGGACACCAGCGGACCGTTGCTAGAGACTGCTCCCCTGCAACATGATAATTCCACGCTCTGTATGTCATGTAACGATTGCACTTAAGAAATTTGGATGGAAAATTTTCCCTATCTCCACTTTTAGTTTTAATCTAGCGCCCTATGACTATTATTACAACCTGTGCGAACGCCTCGCAGTGGCACAGTGATATGTCTGTTTCGATATCCGTGGTGGTAGAACACAGATAGCCAGCCCATTGTGGAGCTTTGCACTTAAGAACAACTAAACCAAACAAACCTACAATTCAAAATAGTTGGTCCATAAAAAGTACACTTCTTCCTGAACGCATCCCGTGTTACGTGGACTCTTGTTATTACGCATTGAAGCATAAAACATTGGTTTGAACATGTAAAAACTTTGTGTGGATAAACAGGTTTCCGAAAAACAGATAAATAACATACCTTGGTATGTCTGTCACATATTGATCTTTGTTTTAATTACATGGAATTCACTTTCAAAATGTGTGAAATGTGAAGTTTAGATACTTTAATTTCGTTTTTGGTTATTATTTACGGTATCAAACAAAATGTTGTTTAGATCAGTAATGATTTCTCTTTCATATAACTAGACCAATATCGGATGAAGCAGCCTTTAGATCAGTAATGATTCCTCTTTCATACAACTAGACCAAAATCGGATTAAGAAGCCTTTAGTAATTATTCTTTCTTTAGAAAATAATCTTAAAGTGCTCATATTAACTTGCCCCCCCCTGTGGCACAGCCTCATGTCTGCCAAGTTACAACGCTAGAAACCGGGTTTCGATACCCGTGGTGGACAGAGCACAGATAGCCCATTGTGTAGCTTTGTGCTTATCTACAAACAAACAAACATATTAACTTGTATAAGTTAACTTATCGTTTTAAGATTATGAGGTTAAAGATAAAATCCTAAACATATGGACTCATTGACTCACACGCTTATTAGATGTACTTGTAAGAAGAATAAATTACATTTAAATTTGAGACGGCACATCTTAAGAAGTGAGTCCATTTTTGACATTATTCGCATCACTCCTCATTGAAAGTAGCTCCAAGTGTAGATAAATAATTTAATCTATCCGTTATATTCCTCAGAAAACATTCCTAAGCTTCTCTGACTTATTCTTTTGGATTCAGATTGGGACTCTTGATTGGCTGAGGTAAATTTTGGACGATGTTTGTCTCTAACGCCTTAAAATACGAAAGATTGTTTGGGTTGCCACCAAACTTAGACCAATACATTTCAAGTAGAACATTATTAATGAAATTAATCGCTCCATTGAGAGTTTTCCCGTTGCAGTGCTCTCCAATTAACAATGAAAAGGCATTTTGAGAGACGACGCGTTTCGTACACAGCTGTAATTATTACAGGATTATTGGAAAAATACAAATACAAAGTTCGACAAATACACACGGTCGTCATGGTACTCCACAACGGTGGATTCTCATCAAAAGATTCAATGTATTGTTTGATGCCATGAGACCTTTCAAAGCTTGAGTTAAATGAAAATAGATTAATATTTAGGTAGTTATTCTGATATTTTACATTAAAATATTCAGTGGTTTTTTACGTCTTTAGCATGATACACACACTGGATGTGGGTAGAAGTAGGAAGAATGGGAGTTTTCAGACACTCTTACCACTAATACTTCATCAAACTGTCATATTTCAAGATCTGTGAATTGGTTGTCAGATGTAAATGTTCCCCTTCATGAATCTATATCGCAATGGCGTATAGGATTTATGTGGAATCTCTGGAAACGGGTCTATAGTCAGTTACCATAGCGGCAGAGGTTCGTGTGACCCTTGGGAGGACGTTTCATGATGCAATATTCAATATTTTTGGGAACACAGTCATCGAAACGGCGGAAATAATAGAGGTGGCGGTAACATTGAACGGTTGCTATAGTGCCATTTTTAGAAACAGTTTGGAACGTACTACGCTAGAGACGCTATACATCTACGAACCACATCCGCCAGCTTGTACTGTCAGAATAAGTAAAGCAAGTCTAGGTGTTTCTGGTGGTTATTCTCCAAATTTTTGCTCTATCATTAATATATAAAGGAACTGGGACATGATACATCAGACCACATCACAGGCTCCAAATAATACAGTGTCCATAACTCACTTCTTAAGCATTAGTGAAGCCGTACTTTTGTATATAAACCTGACAATTGGTTTTTCTTCTGCCATATATGACAGTTTCTTGAAATGTCCTTTGCATATTAGGTTTAAAAGTATTGAAAGTATCCGACATCTGGAACAGTTTGACCTATGTTGCACTTTACAAGCCTGTTTAATTATCTTTTTTTTTACCTCATTCGGCCACTACTGGTTGGCGGCCACATTTGTTTTTGTTGGCACAGTTGATAGACTCTGATGGTCAATGTCTTTAAACAGCCATTTAAAGAAAAATTTTTTGATAACGAAATTCTTGCTAGAAGGGCACCCATCACAGGCCTTTTTAAATGTTAGAAAAATGTTATCTATTCATACAAGTTTTTATTTTATCAGTTGTACAAAGTAAAACTTTTGTATATTTTGTTCAGAACGTTTCACCAGGTTTACCTGGCATCACCAGGTAAGTTATAAGAACTGAGGCTATGTATAAACGATAAAATACTTGTGTGAACTTTAAAAAGCGCAGTTCTTTCTAATATATAATTACAATTATCTATTGTTTTACTAATTGGTAGCCATTTGGCATATCACATGCCAGTATATTTTACATATATATCGCGTGTTTCACAAAAGTGTGTGTGTGGTGGGGGGGGGGGGCTGATAAAGAGGTCAGTCAGTATATATTTAAGGCATTAGAATATATAACTGTAATACCGTTTTGATTTTTTTCTTCAGAGAAAAGAACTAACAAGCGTCGATCGTCAAGACGAAGACGAAGAAAAGGCAAGTTTAAATAGTTCTCTGTAATATTTAATGTTATCACATTCATGAAAATATTTCAATAGTCTGATGTACAAACATTGTAACTTTATATAGAGGGTTATTAGTAAGTCTCAAGAAAAAGAAGTGTTTTGGTTCACAAATCTGCACTAGATGTCCCTACTTTAGACAAAGGGGAAGGCAGCAAGTCAACATCACCCACCTCCAACTCTTTGACTATTTTTTCCCCAAGAAAAAAAAAGGGATTGACAATCACATTATAACTTTCCCACGGCTGAAAAGGTGAGCCCGTTCACTGACGGGATTCGTACCCGCGACTCAACGATTGTTAGTCGAGTGTTCTAATCATAAGGCCATGCCTGGCCTAAAGTAATTATAATATAACCTTACATGATATATACTTCTTAATTTAGATTTTTTTTACGAAGAGCAGAGCATAATTTGCATGACGACTTCGGAATTTTACAAAATAATGTAGCGGGAAAACATTTAATTGTCTTCTAGATTCACATATTATGTTCGATTACTCACGAAACATGGTTAACATGTGTCACTATTGAATATTAGTTAAACTGGGGATAAAAATATTTGAACCCAGGCTGAAAATACATTACACGTTCGGAGTAAAATATTTGGGAATAATCGCAAAGATTTCTTTGTATGTGTGATTTATATAAAAAATCTCTTGTATCAGAAAGCCTCTTTTATATTTGGGTATTTCGTTAGACTTAAGTTTTGGCTATCAGATTGAATACAAACCTCAGCCAACAAAACGTTTTTTTAAAGGGTACAGTTATAACAATTCGTCTTATATAAACAATTCTATATGAATACACCCGTTTATGTATTTATATATACCAGGGTTTCTGAAGCACTCTTTACGTAGGCATGACTACAGCTTGTTTTGCTAGGATATAGATACTGCACCAAAACTAGCCGCGAACCGCGAAACATTTGCGGTAGTTGTCACGCACTTCGGTTGAATTTTCCATGTTCTATCATTTTCACGCATGCCATTTAAGCTACGCTTTCTTGTAGGCATCATGTGTTGGATCAATAAATCCTGGTCTATTTACAAAAATGCACTCGGTCAGACAAACAAACTCACGTAGACTTAATTATATTTAATAAAACTACACGTACGTAACTATAATTAATAAAACTACACATAAAGTAAGCAATAAAGTAAAGTGATGGTATATATAATAGTGTACATAGTATAAAACAGTTATGAGCGTTCAGTGTATGACAGGGTTTTACGAGTAGAAACAAAGAAACTCACAAAAACGAAGAATAAAACCCGTAGTAAAGAAAAAAGTAACTTAAAGAATGTTTATAGCAGTCTATGAAACAAACCGAAGCTAAATTATTACAGTAAAGTAAATGTAAAGTTGTAATGAAGGCAAACTTAGCTGAATATGCAGAAACGCCTGAATGCGTGTTCACAAAGTGATAAGCATATGGTTTTGAACGAACTGCGCATGCATATTTTAGACTTAAATAAGTCGAGAAAGTCCATATAAATTTTATTTAGTGTAATGTTATTTTTTTTAGGAAACTACACCTTGGTTAAGTGTTCTTTGTGTGAAATACTTTGTAAAAAATCAACAACTAAAGTTGAAATCGAAGCCAGTCGTCACATGATGACAACGACATTCATTGTGCCATCGTATACAATACTCGTTGCGTTGAAAAGTTTGACTAAGCAAAAAACAGGCAAGGTGATTCTGAATTGAAAAGCCAATATGCAATCCGAACTCCTTGGACAAAGGCTGTTTTAACAATATGAGATTTGTTGCGTTTAATCGGTAAATTTGCGAGAAAAGTTCCAGACAGACAAACGCAAGAGTATTATTTATATAGATAATAAAAAGCATTTATCTGCAGTATTATTTAAAAAGTTTCTGTAAAACTCGAAATAGGAGAATTTAACAGATATCACGATCAGATTTTTTTTTTCTTTTTTTGGTAGACCTGACAAGGGCTGATGGTTAGGGCACACGACTCGCAATCTGAGGATTAGAATCTCTTCCACGAACATACTCGCCCTTTCAGCCGTGAGAGCGTTATAATGTGACGGCCAATTTCACTTTTCGTTGGTAAAGAGTAGCCCAAGTGGGTGGTGTTGACTAACTCTAGTCTATCACTCCAAAATTTGGTACAGTAGCGCAGATCACCCTCGTGTAGCTTTGTGCGAAGTTCGAAACTGAAAACTTCTTTCTTGTTTTGGGGGCTAATTTGAAGTTTGGCATTGTATTGTTCGTAGTTTGATAGAAATATCTATAAATTTCTCCCACATGTAAGTGCGAATTTTATTACTTACTTACGAGAGCCAATATTCTGCCAAACTCTTTTTTTCTATTCCTTGTATCTCTGTTCACTTGATACACGTTATCTTGTTTTCTTGATTTTTGTTAAAGTTACAGAAAGGGCTATCTGTCATCTACCCACCGCGGGTATTGAAAACAAATTTTTAGTGTCATAAGCCCTCAAATATACCGCTGAGGTATATAAGCAGTTTTTAGAGCAAAGCGCCAAATCTTCAAACAGGAAATGAAACTACGGACAGCTCACAATACCGCG
>NW_013666991.1:168678-175000 GCF_000517525.1 Limulus polyphemus | reverse complement strand
TTATGACACTACGACAAAAAAAAAACGTAAATCGCAAAAAAAAAAAGACAAAACTATTACAAAAATAAGAAAATATGAATAGCTTAAATTTCTTGATTTATTTAAATTTACTGATAATATTGCATTAGTCTCTTCGCCACATCTGGTGTTCGTAAAAAAGTTGAGATTAAACTTTGTTACTCTCATTCTATAGAATATATTTTTGACATTTAATTCTTCTTGCAGTGTTCTTGTATAATTGTTTTCCATTGATAAAAGGCACACGTTGTTTAAATGGTGTTTTTCTACATGTGAATTTTGCTATTAAAAATGATTAGGGTATTTTATTACAGTATCTGGTCGTATTGTGGCTTTCAAATACAGGGTTCTTATACCGTTTCTTGACGTGTTGTTGTTAGTTTTGTAGTGTGTAGCATCGAAATAGGTCTTACGTTTGATGTGTTTATATAGAGCAGAGTAACAGGCCATCAACCAGCGAATAAAGCAAAACATTAGCCACCAACCAGTGAATACAGCAAAGCACCAAGTCACAGTCAGTGAATACAACAAAGTATCAGGCCACCAACCAATGAATAGAGCAAAGCCTCAGGTCACCAATCAGTGAACAGAGCAAAGAGTCGGGTTACTAACCAATAAACATAGGAAAGTACCAATGATATGAATAAAGCGGCGGGTCACCAACCAATGCATAGAGCAAGGCTCTAGGTATATAAAACAGTTTTTAGAGCAAAGCGCCAAATCTTCAAACAGGAAATGAAACTACGGACAGCTCACAATACCGCGCTCAACATTTCTAACTAATTAGTAATCCTGACAGGTATCCCTACTTGAAGCTAACGATCTTGTTGAGACTGTACACACTGACTCTGTCTCTCATGATGCTTCGCTTGGAATCCAACTATATTTTTCAATCTTATAATAATCACAAGATATTTCCACATATACTATTTTATCCCCAATTATATCCTGTATGACAAGCTTTCGAACTATCCTTTCAGCAACCTGCTAATTCGTATTTTGTAGTAATTTCCTTTGTTACTTTATGTGTTAAATTTAAAATTTCTTTTAGTTCCGTTGTCGGCACTCGATGTACTTTTAAGATTCCCTAAGCACGTAGAATGTGGTACCACGAAATAATAGTTATAGTCAAGCAAGGATTTCTGGAAAAATTTACCCCAGTACTCAGTATACCTACAGGAAGAACGCGAATACTCACACGCACCCCCTCCCCCCTCTCTCCGTGAATTTTAAAGTTTTTTGTAGTTTTACATCATAGTCATTATTTATTTATTTTTTAATTTGTACTATTGAAGTGTATTTAATATTTATAATTTAAAACAACAACTTTGTATCGGTAATCACTATAACATCGTGAAGGTTCTACATGGTTTTTGTTTTTATTTGTAATAATTATAAAAAATACTGTCAAATGTAGATGTGCGTGTTTAACGTGTATCTCACTTGCAAGGATAAACTGGTTCAACACCTATTTTCTGACCGATAAACGCCGACATTGACTCTCGCTTGCAAACCGTGAGGGCAAGGGACGAGGGGAGGGGGTCAACATTTTCTTTCGAACAATAGTATCTTCTTACTCTGTAATACTAACTACACTAGTAAATATAACCCATGGCTTTCTATTCTGTGCTACCAATGTGAAAGATAAAATTAAAGTACTGAGTGAAGATCACTGTATAAGTCGGCATCTTTATGTATTATAGAAAAAGTATACGTCACGAGAAATTATTTTTAGTGAAAATTCGAAATTCTTTTATATTCTATAACTTTGGTATTGTATACCCAATCACACGTTTAAATTTTAAACAAGCAGTATTAGTTTCCTCATCAGTTGAAGTTTGAAGCCCCTCTTTTTACATGCAATTATTGCGATGGAAAATACATTATTTGTACTTAGCCATAGCTTAGGGCACATCCACGTGGTTTAACACTTTCCTGTTTTTGGTCATTCATTGGTTAGCCCATTGCGAAGCTTTGTGCTTACCTTAAAACAAACAAACACACACAAACAAATACCCAAGTAGGTATGAATGAAGCATATCCCTCTGGTGTTAATGAATGAAAATATATAGAACCAATAAAAATAGTTGTTGTATTTGACATAGGTATACATTTTCTCTTGAGTGAAAGTAACTTAACCTGCCATCATCCATAGATGTTTTGAGCGTCACACGTGATGCTCATATGAATATCTCTTCTAATCTCATACGTTGAACCAAAACAACCAGTTCATGTTTCCACGTTCACGAGCATCAGCTGCATATCAAATAAATATCGCCGTGTATTAGGCGTTTTACTATTATGTCCTGTGAATCACACGTGGCGCGCAGGACAGGGTTAGGGGTTAAGCACAAATCAGGCGTCTTTGTTACACCTAACAGTTATGTCAAACTTTGTGAGATCTAAGTAGTTAACTTATGAATTAAATTGTTAAAATTATATTTTTATAATCAATAGCAAACACAGCAAGTGATTATAGACTGGTTGATCATATAAAACAATTAATGTTGTTGTTGTTGTTATGTTCTACAAAATCTTCACAGTTTCTCGTGCTTTCTTTATTTCGTAATTAATAAAACGAATAGAATAGAATTAATATAATTCTCGAATAATAACATAGCCCCCCATTTTAACCAAGGGGATAAACTGATCTTCAAAGCAGTGAGTTTGCGGGGCATGCCTTTTATCCTTCAATACCCATATCACACACTTATATTTGTTGTAGCGTTCAGGTAGTAAACACCAACAGCAGAGAAGTAAGAATATTTTTATTGTTCCTGAAGCAGCTTCTGTAGAATATTAAATACACGATAAGCTCCCGCGTAGGAGTAAAACGTCTTTCATTGGACAATGTGGCGCCAGATTTCACCTGCTCTTGTTTCTCACGTTTACCCTGAAGTATGCTGATCTCAAAGAGATTTTGTTCTTGATTTTCACACTCGTGATGACGTCAAAATGAACTGGTGTGATTCTTGAAGTCAACTAAATTGTGCCAACGATGCGGTATTTGATAATGAGTGAGGCTTTGTCCACTGTATCTCAAAGGCCTCCTCTATTACTCGAATCAAAGATCGACGATCTGTCTAAGGATTAGCGCTAGTCCCTGGTTCCTTGCCAACTTCACTGAGGTAATATAATTTATAATTGGTATACCACATTTCTGTCAATAGCAATCCTGTCAATAATGAATATTTATGTTGGCATAAAGACAACAGATAATCAGCTCACTAGTTGCTACTAATTTTGAATGCTGGCCAGATGGAAGACAGCCAGTCAGCAACACCCTACCACCCACCATCCATGCTAAGGGATTGACTGTCACTCTTATTATGCATCCACAGCTTAAATTGCTGGGAATATTTTATGGTATCGCATTGATTCAAGCCTGGGTCGACAGCTCCAAAATCCAGAGCTTTACCAAAGGACCAACCCGCGCTCCTAATCTGCTCACATGTGTCACTTCCACAAGCCCTCTGGTGGTAAACATTAAATTGGTGGCTCGGCCTTTGTAATGGACCCAACGCATATAGCCCATTGTGCAGCTTTACACTTAAAACAAACAAATACTACCACTGGAAAATGTAAGCTGTCATGTTGCTTTTTCAATTTAGATATGTACATTTTGTTATTCCTGTATTTTTAAGGTTTTTCTTTTTTCCACAAGTATGTAATCGATTGTAATGGTTTTCTATATTTCTCTCTTTAGGTTGTAGTAGCACTGATAAAACAACATTTAACAACAACCTGGTGAAAATCTTCAAGTCTGAGTACGACCGGTTACAGAATCCACCTGATTTTGGTACGTTTCGCAGTTGTTTTGTTATTACCTCTGATTAATTGAATAACTGGATGTGATTGTTTTATCTTCCATCTGTCTTTCAATTCACTTAATGGAATTAGTGGATCTATTGTTTTATCTTCCATCTGTCTTTCAATTCACTTAATGGAATTAGTGGATCTATTGTTTTATCTTCCATCTGTCTTTCAATTAACTTAATGGAATTAGTGGATGTATTGTTTTCCTTGCATCTGCTTTTTAATAAACTTTGTTATTATAAATATCATGAATATTTCGATGGGAGGAAAAAGACAGGATATGTGGAAGGAAATAAATAGTAAGATGTAAAAAAAAAAATGTTGGTAAGAATGAGACGGTAATCACATTCTGTTTATTGCAAGACCTTGACCCTCGGAGGTCAAGAAGAGGGTTTATGCGCTCTACTTTATCTATTGTAACTAGTTTTGTGTTGAGGGAGAAGAACTTGAATTAAGCGTGTAATCTATAAAACGTGTATTCTTATACAAAAGTTATTGTGTAGGTTGACTAGATCAGATTGAATATAGTGTTTTCATGATGTTTACCAAACGTCAGTTTATGGACCCGGATTCCGCTTAATGTATACGTGCATATTCGTCTGGAATGGCAGCTTCTAGAAATCAGAATAAAATGTTTTTGTTCTACCAAAGTGTCTTGCTAGAATGCGTATAGAAGAAACAGGACAATTACTGAGTGCTGAGAATTAAACTGTTTTATGGTCGTTCTGCCTTTTCCCGAAAAAAAAAGTCACTCTTGTCACGTATTTTATATACAAGAACATGTTATTATTTATTGCGAAGTATTAATGAAGCTGAGACGGAAATATATATTCATTTATTTTTAACTAAATGACTTTAACATATTTGAAAGCTTTTGTTGGTTGAATACATTTCATTTAATAATTTACATTTCAGCGAAGAAGGTAATATAAAAAAACTGGAGAGGCATTAGAGTATGAAATTAAAACATGTTTACTGTTAGTGAATTTTTTTTATATATTGGATGTACTATTTTTACAAATACAACCGATAATATTACCTCAAGAAATATTTACCCGCAGCAAACTAAAGTAGTACCATTTGTTAACGCTTCCATTCCTGGTGGTCTTTATAGTTTTATGTACGACAGCATTTGTTAATATATATCTACAGCCTTAGCCGTCCGTCTCACTGTTGGGCGAGAGAAGGTCGATCGGAGAGCATTCAAACGACATTCTGTCAGATAAAGCGCGAGACAGGCTTCGCGAGGAGGAAGAGCTATGAACGTGCCGGCAAAAGTTCAGGTTGGATCTGTTCAATTAAAAGAAAACAAGTGTTAAGCATCACAAGAGCGTTTCTTGATCACATAGGTATGATATCAATCGTAAACTTAGCGATTCACATTATGATTGTCATAATTGTTTGTCTCGATCACGTTAATATATTACGTCATTAAAATCACTAAGCCCCAAGAAACATTTTGATCCTTCACTTTGTACTCAGTAATATGACCCTTTATTTCGGTATATCTGCTTGTTTACGATCAACCGAATGCAACCGATCACTTCGTTCGAAATTAAGATATAAAACACGTGCAAACGCTGTCGATCTGGTTTGACATTATTACTGACTCGTTGAAAAGTATGTTTATATTAGTTAGCAATAATATGGGCGTATAATACACGCTTTCATTAGTAATCAGTAGTGATTTCTGGGTTGTCTGTTCAATATATTATTAGACCTCAGTATAATTAGAAAATGGATATGGCCGAAATCGTTAAACTTGTCAAGATTAATCATGTGTGAAATATTTTAGTTTTAGTTATATTATAACACGTAGAAGCTAATTATTTTTGGGGCGCAAGGTGTGAGTCAGTAAATACGATTAATTATAATTCAACTTCTTAAGAACTATTAATTAAAGTACTGTATTTGCATGAGCATTAGATGGTATAATTATATACATATAAGGAAGTGTTCAGTTTAATTTTGAAAATTGAAAAGTTCTTTGGTTACGTGTGCGTATGCACGAATCTTTGTATGCCAATATTTCGAAACATTCAAACTGAGGGTAACAAACAGTGTCGGGCACTTAGAACAAACAAATAAAAGTAGCGAGGAAACTACGGTAGAGGGCTCTATCTACAAAGCAGTGAAGATACACCTTAATTAGCAAGATTCACAGTGAAAAAAAGAAATAAATCATTAGGACTGCTGCAAATATAGGTGTTTAGGTCCATAAAGTCCCACATCTAAAAGTACCATTCGCTCTTCGCAGTCAGTTACCCATTTATACCGCGTGTCTGCTTTTCTTCATTGAGGTTGAATATATAGTACAGTATAGAGTAGAATAATATAATGCAGTATAGAATAGAATAGTATAGAATAGAATAATATAGTACAGTATAGAATAGAATAGTATAGAATAGAATAGTATAGAATAGAATAATATAGTACAGTATAGAATAGAATAGTATAGAATAGAATAATATAGTACAGTATAGAATAG
>NW_013666991.1:158098-167811 GCF_000517525.1 Limulus polyphemus | reverse complement strand
TAGTATAGTACAGTATAGAATAGAATAATATAGTACATTATAGAATAGAATAATATAGTACATTATAGAATAGAATAATATAGTATAGAATAGAATAATATAGTATAGAATAGAATAGTATAGTATAGTACAGTATAGAATAGAATAGTATAGTACAGTATAGAATAGAATAGTATAGTACAGTATAAAATAGAATCGAATAGTACAGTATAGAATAGTACAGTATAGAATAGAATAGTACAGTACAGTATAGAATAGTATAGTACAGTATAGAATAGAATAGAATAATACAGTATACAATAGAATAGTATAGTACAGTATAGAATAGAATAGTATAATACAGTATAGAATAGAATAGTATAGTACAGTATAGAATAGAATAGTATAGTACAGTATAGTATAGAATAGTACAATATATAATAGAATAGTATAGCACAGTATAGTATAGAATAGTATAGTACAGTATGGAATAGAATAGTATAGTACAATATAGAATAGAACAGTATAATACAGTATAGAATAGAACAGTATAATACAGTATACAATAGAATAGTATAGTACAGTATAGAATAGAATAGTATAATACAGTATACAATAGAATAGTATAGTACAGTATAGAATAGAATAGTATAGTACAGTATAGAATAGAATAGTATAATATTTGCTATTTTTAATTCAGCTAGATAATGGAAGTGAAATATTTAGTAGCCCCTATTTCTGCAAGATAATTAAGTGATCAGTGTATTTGTTTGTTTAATTGTTTTAAAGCATGATCTTCCATAGAGATGTAATTATCAGTTACCATCAAGAGGGATGACAACAACCTATTGGTAAACTCTATGATTAATAATAATAGAGTTGTTATAATTACAAATAATAATAATAATAATATTTATAAATTTTCAGTGTTAAGATTTTCCAATTAGGAAAGTCAATGCGTTTATCAATAAATGAATCAACTATAAAATTCAATACTTTAATTAGATCATCCAAACAGAGTTTACTACAACTGACTGTAAAATCATTATTTCTACTGAAATAGCACTTAAAAAAATTATTTAAAGTTTCTGAATCATGTAAAACTGATTATTGTTATTCAATATACAGAATTTGTGAAATTTACGACCATCATCTTTAAATCTTATATATTAATAGATTAAAAGTTCATATGTTTAACAGTAATAAATCTGTATTTTACGTCTCCCCGGTGGAACAGCGATAAGTATACGGACTTAAAACGCTAAAATCCAGAGTTCTATACCCTGCGGTGAACACAGGAGATAGTTCGTTGTGGCTTTGCTCTAAAACAAATATACAAACTGGATTTTCTATTGATTTAGGATCTGCATAAAAATACAGTGATTATGGAAATATGTTAGGTTTAAAAATGATTTTTTTTTCAAAGCTTTGGTGATTTTAGTGCAACAAGAATGGATACTTTGTTGGTAATTATACATACTGTACGAATTATTATTGAATGCAGAAAATTGGGTGAAAGATCCGATATATATGTACAATATTTCTCTTAATTTCTTATTCTCAAAAAATGAATTACTTCAAACAAGAAAAATAGGACTTCTACCTTGCTGAGAGAACTGAAAGATGAACAACATTTTTGTCATGAGCTATAGCGTATCAAATGAATGTATTCTGAGAATGTTTTCCATATGGTTGTTGCCATACTCATGCAACATGTTAACTGCATTTTCTCTATTTCAGTAATGTATATATATAGTAAACCTTTTGTATTGTTAAAAGGATGTATTGAATATTTTGTTCAAATACACTCATAATCGTAGAATGCACTTAATTAAAACAGTCATAATTACAAAGCCTTCTGATTTATTTTGCCATGTATTATTCTTTGTTTCGTCCTGATATTTTCTGCCATGTATTATTCTTTGTTATGTCCTGATATTTTCTGCCATATATTATTTTTCTTACATCCTTATCTTTTCTGCCATGTATTATTCTTTGTTACATCCTGATCTTTTCTGCCATGTATTATTTTTGTTACATCCTGATTTTTTCTGCCATGCATTTTTCTTTGTTACATCCTGATCTTTTCTGCCATGTATTGTTTTTGTTACATCCTGATTTTTTCTGCCTTGCATTATTCTTTGTTACATCCTGATCTATTCTGCCATGTACTATTCTCTGTTACATCCTGATCTATTCTGCCATGTACTATTCTTTGTTACATCACCACAACTATTGGAACAAGTATAATAACTAACATTCTTTGCATTCCACATTATGAAGTTTTCGAATGTTCGTGTCAATATATATTTTCCTTACGTTATTTTTGTGAGATAGAGAAATCTTATACTCTACTGTCTGCATTAGTCTGTGTTACCCATTTACGTACCATTGTTCTGTTGAGATTACAAATCTGTGTGTTCTTTTTCGTAATATAATTAATCAGTTTTATTCCAGTATTATTATGCTATAAAAATTATCGGTAAATTTCTGCAAATTTGTTTTTGTTTCTTTTCCAAATTAGTTGGTGTCGCTGTCTAAAATAGACATTTAGAACAAATTTCAGTTTGCTCTCAGTGAGAAATTTAAATAAGCTAAACTACCCTGATGGGTCAATGGTTCATTTACAGACTTACAAAGTTAATATCCAGGGTTTTCTTCAGTGGACAAAGCGCAGATAGCTCATTGTGTAGCTTTGCGCTTAAAAAAAAAACAAGATGCTAAAAGCATGGAAACTGAAAGGTTAACGACATCTAACGGCCAATTAATTTTTTTAGCATAAAACAGAGATGAAATGTCAGACCAGTTAGTGCAACATAAATGTTTTCTGTTCTTTCACACTTACACGTCACTAAACAACTTTAGACTTTGCCAATAACATTTCTTTGAAAAATTCCAACTTTCTAACTGGCTGTGGAATGTAGACCAAGAAAGAACATCGCTCTAGTTAACTTCAGATTAAATTAACATTGAACAAAAATCAAAGATTAGGGATTAAGCTCATGGTTTGGAAAAAAATTAAAGTCTCTGTTAAAAACTAATAAAAAAAAAGGTTTCCAGAATTCAAAGGGATTAAAATTTAGCAGCTTTGTGGTGAGATTTTCATATAACAGTCACTCGTTGTAAATTAGCCTGATCAGCTGACTATAGCCTTGGCATGTTCAGCTAAAGTTCATGTGATTAACAGTGTTGAAAGTACAAACTTTTTTTTTTTATCAGTTAGGTCAACAAAATTTGGACTGTGCTTCTTGAACGTTTGCTTCACAGTTCCAGGTCTCGTTCGGAGGGCGTGGGAAAACTGTACATTCCTTCCTAAACTCTAGGCTTTCATACTTGCACGTTATTTTGACAACTTGGTAACCTCAGACTAGAAATTGTCCAGTCAAGAAATGCTTTTCCTCTAAAACCTTATTTTGTCCCATCTTATTAATATTTTTGAAATTCCGAGCTAATTTTTCATCTAATTTTCACTGGTGGCTTCCAACACAACCCTCTAAAGCAAATTATCAAATGTTGATCCAATTTCTAACATTAACAAAGAATTAGTATTATGTGAAAAAGTGTATTTAAAAATACTCATTTTCTTAACAATTGCTATAAAGTGATCATGTTTGTGATCAGTTTTAGTTAAGATAAGTTCTCTGTGTCTATAAATACATTCTTAACCAGTTGGATGACCTCGTAATAATAACTACTTAAATGTTAAGTAACTTGTTTACATTTTTAGTTGTCTATTACAGCAAAATGAAGACATGAACAACACCAGTGTAGGATATAATACTGGAATTAATTTTAGCTATGACATAAATGTTCGTGTCGACTACACTTGTCTTTCTTTTTTCAGTTCTTGTGTGATATATATCGTGTTTATATTGTTAAAAAAATACAAGAAGTAATAATGTGTGACATATATCGTGTTTATATTGAAAAAAAAATACAAGAAGTAATTAATGAAAGAAACTACATTGCTATATACTTGAAAAACAACAACATAATAATGCTTGATTTATGTCTCGTATCTTACTATAATGGATGCAGCGTGTATGTCAGTATCTATGTATGTAACCAAAACTTCTGCGCCATCTATTGAATGGCACCACAAACAAAAATTCTTAAAAAATTTCACACTTCAAGATTCAGACAGTTAGAAAAACAACATAATTACACATGTTACACATAATTGGTATGTGCAACAACGATTTCTTTATAATAGAACATAATTTTAAATAAAAGTACTCTCCTCACAATAAGAACACGACTCTTACTAGGACTGTATGTGAGGGTTTGATTATATCTCTATTGATGTAATTTGTAAATGTAGTAATGAGAAACTGGAGTTCTTTAAAAAATTATTATTTTTTCAATAAAGGGTACCACTTTTAGTATATAAAAACATTACAATTTATATGAAAAGTTTGAGTTCTGTACATTGAATAATTTTGATGCAATGGGTTGCGTATGACTAAAGAGCACAATTCGAAAGTTTTTCCGTTTATTTTTGACCCCCCCCCCAAAAAAAATCCGTTTTTTTTTTTTTTAATAAAATGCTCACTTTTTCTAATTTTTTTCAATGAGGTATGATTACTAGGATTAGTAATTACTAGTACAAACAGCCGCCCATACGGCGGTGTTTCTGCTAGTATATATAATGTTAATTTCATTTTATAACAATATTTTTATTCTTGTGAGATGGTGTTCTACATTACAACATTAATCCTCTCATAAGGATAAAATTAATAAAATTTTATTTAAAGTTAGAACCGTCCCAATAATGTTTTATTTAAAGCTGGAACCGTCCCCGTCTAGTCTTACACTGCTAAATTAGGAATGGCTAGCGCAGATAGCCCTCGTGTAGCTTTGCGCGAAATCCAAAACAAACAAACAATCACGTTATATTTAATCTAACCAAAAACACCTTGGGTGTGAAAAAAGGTGCTGCAAAAAAAACAAAAAAAAAAGCATTCAGTGTACGACTTGCAGGAAAGAAATCAAAATTGGCGGCCAAACTGGTAGCTACACTTACAGCATTGATAATAATTTTACAGCAAATATTCACTCATTAGTTAGTCAGGCCGCGTTTTTTGTTCAACTTGGCGGTTGATGGTGGGTAAAACAAAATACGCGGCCAAGCTAACTAATGAATGAATTTAGCTGTTAAATAGCATAACACCTAAGAATGTTCAGTAGTTAAAAATATGTGATTGTGACAAAAAGGGCAAGAAACAGCCATCTTTGCAATTTATCCATAGTGACTTTTACCGCAAACAGAAAATCATTCCAAGGACATACTTTTGATTGATGTAAAGCCCCTTAACACTGGAAACTTGTCGAATAGACCCAATTAATTATTAGGTTGTGGTGGCAGTCTGTGAGAGCTCATCTTCGAAATGATGGTCAAATATGCCGGGACTTAAGATACGGACAGGTGAACAATTAAATTGTGACTGTGTTGTTTTACCTATTGTGAAATATTATGGATTAACCATTAGGAATGGGACTTACTTGCCAAGTACCTGTAATTTTTAAAACGGGCTACACTTCACCACATAACTTAAGATAAATTGTTTATTTCATTATTCATTTCATTCAAAAGATTCACGAATACTTGATGTTTTGTTTAATTTTTTTCCTCAAATGTATTGCGTTTATTTTTTTATTTTTAGGGTTGCTACTTAACCAAGAAACCCAACGGGTCATCAGATGGAAGTTTGATCAACTGGACACGAACAAAGACGATGTACTCAAAAGAAGAGAAGTTCGAGATCTTCGTCGAATGGCGAAGAAAATAATTGAACCTCGCCAGTGTGCCAAAACGTTTGTTAGACATTGCGATTTTGATCATGATAAAAATATTTCCCTGGTTGAATGGTCAAAATGTCTCGTAACAGATCTAAGTAGTAAGTGCTTCATTTCTTTCATAATTTACGTACATTATAGCAAGATACTTCACATGCAAAAATATATTTTAATGCGGCGTAGATAATGTATACAAAATCATTATGACTGTGTGAATACTCCGGCTTCGAAATAACGCAGAACATCACATAATAGATTAAAAATTGACATATTAAAAATCATGGTTGACAAACACCGTTACTTCTTATTTCTGTAATTTCTGAAAACTGTTTATCTAAGAATTTCACACAATTCTTTTTCTTAATATGTTACACCATATTTAACAATCTCAGTCTCTCCCCCCTAAAGTTGAAGGTGTTTGTTGAGGATCTAGAGTAGTGAAAGGTTGTTTGTGTAAAAGTGGTAATGTATTTCAAAAAGATCATTCTCCCGATCCCGTCAAATAACATGACAATTTTACTAAATATTTTCTAACCAACCTTTAAATGAGTGAATTGGTTGCATTTTTCCCTAAGTGGTCAACTTACACTGATGTTTTGGATTTGATAATATTGTACATAGACACTATTTCATTAATAAACATTTTTTTGTGAGTTCATGACATAAATCTATAAGGACTGAACTCGCATCACCGTGGTGGTAAGTCATTACTAACCTGATTAGGATTAGCCACTACAAAACAGATTAGGATTAGCCACTACTAAACCGATTAGAATTAGCCACTACTAAACCGATCAGGATTAGCCACTACTAAACATATTAGGATTAGCCACTACTAAACCGATCAGGATTAACCACTATTAACAGATTAGGATTAGCCACTACAAAACTGATCAGGATTAGCCACTACTAAACAGATTAGGATTAGCCACTACTAAGCCTATTAGGGTAGCAATTAGCCCTATCTCAAAATTACAAATTCTTAAAATAAAATGCATGAAAAGTTAAATCTTTCAATCGTCGTTCATAGTTTCATTAGTTGTAAACAATTAATCATTATTTTCTGTGATTTAAATATTTATTGAATATCTTATTAGCAATTATTTACATGTTATAGGCCAAGGCTCAATCTTCGATACTGTATATGTTAATTTTATGGAAGAATACTACTGTTTTTTTTTATTTATATGTTAAACTCATTAAAACAACTTTATTAAAAATTTTCTTGGTAATAATCTGTGAACGTTACTTTATCAAAGATTATAGCTGTCTTCAGCGTTTGGTGATAAGCACAATAAAAATTCCCAAAATGCTAATTAATTAAGAGTTAAAAACACCAAAAAACGACGTTTTTGACACAATGAAAAGTAAAATCTTTATTATAGCTTACAGTCGTCTAGTTTCTATAACAACGTTACCATCATCGGGGCTCACCTTTCATTGTACAAAAAAAGAAGAAAAAACACGTCGTTTTGTGTTTTTTTACTCTTAATATAGTAGCACAATGTGCCTGAAAAGAAATTATGCTAATTAATATCTTTTATTGAGATTTTTCTTCTTTTTTTGGTGTTCTAACAAAACTAATCTTAAGATTTATTTATATTTTGATACGCTTTTTTTTTAGCTTCCGTTATTTTAACTTTGCATGGTATTAATCTAACATTCTTGCTTCATAATATAAGTCCCCCTGGTGGGACAACTCTAAGTTTACGGAATGACAACGCTGAAATTCGGGGTTCGATTCCCCCGAGGTGGACACAGCAGAGAACATAATGTGGCGTTATTCTAAAACAAATAAACATAAAAAAAGCAACAGAAATAGTATTCGAATATAACTTGTTTAGTATGATATATATATATATATGTTTTTGCCTTTATGCTTGTATCAATAATTATTGAGAAATATCACTACATTTTGATATTTTATTATATATGTGTGTGTGATATCGCTTTCAAATTAATTTTTTCTTTATATTCTCGAAAGACACGACGAGAAATACAATGATATTAAAAATATACATTAAACGATGATATAATTAACTTAAAAACTGATACTAGCGAAATATATCTGCTCAATATTATGATATTTCTGGTAAATTCGTGTTCCATAAAACATGGCGTCTTAAATTAGTGTAATTTCTTTAAAGTTACCATTCTGCCATATCTCGCTTTCTTAGTTGCACTATCTCTCTCTCTCTGTCCTTCTTATTATCCTGTTAAGTCCAATTTTCCGTTTCTGTCGGTTTCCCGCCTCCAAACTCTTCGGCTGGGACCAATGTGCAATATCCATCTGGACTCCGGTCCATCAGAATGTCACTAACCTGTTTGACATGTAGTTTTTCTTCGCATTTTTATGTCTTTAAATTCAGAAGAGAATCCTGTGAGCACATCGACAGAAAGGAAATTGCCACCCTCAGGTACGTCTTTCTACTGCCTTAGGTATAATATACGATAATGTATGATTAATACCCCTTTGATTTAAAGCTACGTCTTTCTACTGCCTGCCTTAGGTATAATATACGATAATGTATGCTTAATACCTCTTTGATTTAAAGCTACGCCTTTTTACTGCCTAAGGTATAATATACGTTATGTATGATTAATACCCCTTGATTTAATATAGCTTATCTTCATACTGACCTAAAAAAAATCTTATATATCATAATAATTGAAACTTGATTTTGTTTGGTAACTGTCCTCAATGCCTTGGTTAATATGGAACAATTAAATGGCACAAGTAACTGACAAATATAAACTGAAACCAAGATGGCAGTGTTGATGCTTCATCTTCATGTTTTAGACTTAAATGTTTCTTTAAGATACGACAAAAAAATCACAAAATTCAATATAATATGTAAAACAGAACATGCAGTAACACAGTAAGACATCAACAAACTGATATTACAGATCAACGAAACAATTCTGAACACAATCAAAGGAATAAATTAGGTAAAAATGATAAAAAACATATACGTTATAAGATAAAAGGGATATGTTTAATAGAAATAAATAGATATTAGCACTCAATGGTTATCTTAACAATAGTGTAGACCGGTAGTCTAAAAACAAATACACGTGCTTAGCCTTTTATTTATACTTTTCAATCTTAACAATAGTAGAGACAGGTAGTCTTAAAACAAATACACGTGCTTAGCCTTTTATTTATACTTTTCAATCTTAACAATAGTAGAGACTGGTAGTCTTAAAACAAATACACGTGCTTAGCCTTTTATTTATACTTTTCAATGTTAACAATAGTGGAGACCGGTAGTCTAAAAACAAATACACGTGCTTAGCCTTTTATTTATACTTTTCAATCTTAACAATAGTAGAGACCGGTAGCCTTAAAACAAATACACGTACTTAACCTTTTATTTATACTTTTCAATGTTAACAATAGTAGAGACTGGTAGTCTTAAAACAAATACACGTGCTTAGCCTTTTATTTATACTTTTCAAATATTGTTTATTTTGTATTTTAGATTCTTTTTTCATGCTTCTACATCTACTTAATATTGAAATGTACATGATAATAGTAATATAATAATGAGTTTATATACGATGAATACTCTTAAAAACGTTTCTTCTGTCTTACAACGTGTCGATAATTTGACAACTTCGTGAACACAATATTTGTCAACAAAGATTGTTAGGCTAATAGAACTGAGGAATCAACATTGTTCAGGGGAATGAAACAATGATTTTACTCAACAACAGTCATTTCACAGAATGTACAAAGTAAATACTTTAGTTTTGATGTATAGTCCGTTATGTATGAGACAACCATAAAAATATGGAAGTGTTTACCCGGGCTTTAAATGGGAATTTTTCTAGGTGTGAATAACTTGTGGTGTCCAAAAAGAAAAAGAATAGGGCGAAAACGGGGAGCGTGAGAAACATGATAATAAGTAAATGGAGAGAAGTATGTTTGTTTGTTG
>NW_013666991.1:135811-157160 GCF_000517525.1 Limulus polyphemus | reverse complement strand
CTGGAGAATGCCTCACCAAGAGTTTTGACTCAACAGATTGCAGCCAACTGTGAAGTATGGTAGTTTGGGGAGCTGTTTGGGTTGGTGGGAGATCGAGCTTAGTGGAGTGCGTTGGCAACATAAATTTTGCGAAATTCGTCGAAATATTGGAGGAAGGACTCTTGCCACTTTATTCCTCGGGTTTCGTAAACAAGAACACAACGTTGTTCCAGGAAGATGGAGCACCGTGTCACACTGCTAGAAACACCCAAAAGTGGCAGGAAGAAAATGGTATCCAGAAGTTGCCCTAGCCGAGCCAATCTCCTGACATGAACCCCATCGAAAACCTCTGGGCCATACTCGACCGGCAAGTCAAGAAACAACCAGAAAAAAACAACTTCTAAGAGCAATTTACTTCAAGGTTTGAAGCAAGAGTGGGCGAAAATCGCACAATCTAAAATTGACGAGATGATTCTCACGATGCCCCAAAACATGAACGAACTCCACGAAGCGAAAGGAAGATCTACTAGATATTAATTAAATTATAAATATATCAATTCATGTGAATATGACTGAAAAAATTCATTGTTTTCTGAAAAGGTGGTGTCTATTTACCTGTGACCACGCTGTGTATATAATAAATGGTTTTGTGCACGTAATCTCTTTAGTAATATTAAAATGATGATTTAGATTGTGTTTATTGATGAAAGAAAATGCCGCCAGGGTTCGAGCGGGTTTGACATTGAGGTTTGTTACAAAGATGACAAACATTCTGTGATGGAATGTAATTAACTTTAGTATGAATTAAAACATCATTGTGATTTTAGTTCTTCGAAAGGGGACAGTGGAACTTTCAGGGGGAAATTTAGTAAAAGGTTAAATTTCTGATCCTACGTGATTTCTAAGTGTCAAGAATGTATGCGTGTATTGGTTACGATATTAATGTAAACGGTTGCTTATATGTTTGTTACATTAATGAGAAACATTACATATGGTAATTATATAATAACTTAAAGCAATCTGTTTTAACCTTTTTCGTATAATAGAAATTTAGATTAGTCTGTTTCATAGTTTAATGTTTTCGAGACTAATAAACTAAGCAGGATAAAAGCAATTAGACGAATCGCAAAAAAATAGAAAACCTATAAACCGAGCGCTTTCGGAAGTAAAAAACTTGATAATTATATAGTTTTAACGTAACTGCCGCTAGGTTTATTCATTGTTCCAGTCACGAGAATATTGGTGATTCTTCTGTTCTGTTAGCCCAACAGTCTCTGTTAACGAACTACTATTAGCTCTGTTAACGAACTACTTACGCCTGAAATGGCCAATGGTAAAAACTTTCCACTATCATTTAAACAAAATTTATGGTTTATGTTGCTTCTCTCCTAAAGTAAAATCTTGACTCTGTTTAATTTTGTATAATTCGTTGTACATGCGTTAAAGGTTTATATTTATTAATATACAGAGATATTTCGTTTCATTTTAAAGTATAGTTTAAGCCTCAAATACTGATATAATTGTCTAAAATTATAATGCTTTGCTTACTCATTTTTACCTTTTCTAATTTATGAAAGCTACACTTTAAAATTATTAAATCGAGCATAAGTCGTTAGATGTGAAGCGAATTTGTTCTCAATCTTTTCATACTGCGCATATTAGTACGCGTAATCAGTCCTTTCTCGGCTTCATGGAAGATGTACTTATCTTGCTCATTAAATTTATTTGTTCTAACAATAGACACAATTACGTTCAGTAAATTAATGCAGTTTCTTTCTTATTTCATACGGCGGTGTTATAATTACTTTTAATATTTGGAAATGTTCATCAAACATGAGGCGGCAATGTTCCTATTATGATCAATGAAAGCGAACAGTTTCAACTAGTCAAACATTTAATTAATTTGCTGGATTAATGACGGTTCTAAGTCACTTAGTAGGTTAGTGGTAAGTTAACAGACTTACAATGTTAAAATCAGGGGTTCGATAACCGCTGTGGACAGAGTACAGATACCTCATTGCGTAGCTTTGCGTTAAAAACCGAACAACAGAAGCAACAACGATAGCGTTAAACATTCCTTAGGCAAGACTAACTTTTCGTATTATTTGATCCCTTTCAATATAAATCAGGTTTATTCAATATTACACTGGTCAAAACTACAACCATCAGAACAGTTTCCCTTGAAAAAAACCATTAGTCCTACGAGTTGGTATTATTCCGTTACAATTGTGGCAATAAGACTTAAAACTCATTAACTCTACAGCTGATTATTATATTGTTATTGTAATTTTTATTGTTGTAATACTGAATGGATATCAAATGCCTAATCTATTTTTAGGAGTCAAAAGACACTACTTTATTACGTCACAACAAATACCTGTATAACTGGAAAACTTAACACCTAGAGGTACAATTGTTTGTTTGTTTATTTTGAATTTCGCGCAAAGCTACACGAGGGCTATCTGCGCTAGCCGTCCCTAATTTAGCAGTGTAAGACTAGAGGGAAGGCGGCTAGTCATCACCACCCACCGCCAACTCTTGGGCTACTCTTTTACCAACGAATAGTGGGATTGACCGTCACATTATAATGCCCCCACTTCTGAAAGGGCGAGCATGTTTGGTGGGACGGGGATTCGAACCTGCGACCCTCAGATTGCGAGTTGAGCACCCTAACCATCTGGCCATGCCG
The DNA here is from genome assembly GCF_000517525.1 of Limulus polyphemus. Lineage (NCBI taxonomy): Eukaryota > Metazoa > Arthropoda > Merostomata > Xiphosura > Limulidae > Limulus > Limulus polyphemus. The sequence goes on along the minus strand of NW_013666991.1, from coordinate 154,492 downwards.
GGCCCGACGGCGTATGAAATGAAATTACATAAGAACAATAACATAATCAGTAAAAGTTGTTTATTTTATATCAATATGCTATTATTCGAAATCATTTAGAAAACTAATCGATTATCGACCAGGACATTTTTAACAGACATATCAGTAAATAACCGATTACCAGTCAGGTCCTTTGTTTTAATGGATTTCACAACAAATATGTAATCAATTATCGACCAGGACATTTTTAACAGACATATCAGTAAATAACCGATTACCCGTAAAATAAACCTCAACATTTTAGACGAACATTACTGCAAATGAATTAGTATAATCCCTTACCAATATTATAAGCTTAACAATAGAGCTATATCGTGGTTTTAAATGTTGTTGTTCATTTTTTTTGTTGAATAAGTTTAAAATTATGTGTTTAATTTTTTACCCGAGCTACACGTATCACTGGTTACATTATGTCATACCTTACAGTATCAAACATGACAAAAAATCCCAAAACATAAGTAATAAGCCTTTAAAGCTTAACTCAAAGCTCAACAAGATTGAATTAATCCAACTAAAACTCTCTCCAACTTGGTAACGATAAAGATCTATTTTTGTTGTTGATTTTACGACCTTTGTTCTAACGGACTTCACAGGAAATAAACAATCAATTACCCATTAAAACATCTTTAACAGACTTCATAGCAAATAACATAATACCAGCCAGAACCTTTGTTCTAACGGACTTCACAGGAAATAAGCAATCAATTACCCATTAAAACATCTTTAACAGACTTCACAGCAAATAACCGATTACCAGTCAGGATCTTTGTTCTTACGGACTTCACAGGAAATAAGCAATCAATTACCCATTAAAACATCTTTAACAGACTTCATAGCAAATAACCGATTACCAGTCAGGTCCTTTGTTTTAATGGATTTCACAACAAATATGTAATCGATTATCGACCAGGACATTTTTAACAGACATGTCAGTAAATAACCGATTACCAGTCAGGTCCCTTGTTTTAATGGATTTCACAACAAATATGTAATCGATTATCGACCAGGACATTTTTAACAGACATATCAGTAAATAACCAATTACCAGTCAGGTCCTTCGTTTTAATGGATTTCACAACAAATATGTAAACCTGACTGGTAATCGGTTATTTGCTATGAAGTCTGTTAAAGATGTTTTAATGGGTAATTGATTGCTTATTTCCTGTGAAGTCCGTTAGAACAAAGGTCATGATGGGTAATCGGTTATTTGCTATGAAGTCTGTTAAAGATGTTTTAATGGGTAATTGATTGCTTATTTCCTGTGAAGTCCGTTAGAACAAAGGTCATGATGGGTAATCGGTTATTTGCTATGAAGTCTGTTAAAGATGTTTTAATGGGTAATTGATTGCTTATTTTCTGTGAAGTCCGTTAGAACAAAGGTCCTGACTTCTAATCGGTTATTTGCTATGAAGTCTGTTAAAGATGTTTTAATGGGTAATTGATTGCTTATTTCCTGTGAAATCCGTTAGAACAAAGGTCTTATTGGGTAATCGGTTATTTGCTGTGAAGTCAGGTAAAAACGTTCTGTTGTACATGAATAAATCCGATTATTTTATAAAATCAGTTTCCGACATTCCACCACAGACCCATCCTAATTTCAGTAACACCAGTCAATTTTAATAAATTCTCTGATTATTATTATTATTAGTTTAAAAAAATTATTTCAAAGAATGTACGAAATGTGGGCATGTGGTGTTTATTCGGAATTTTCTGAGTGAACTTGTGTTTGAAAATTGTGAAAAGCTGTAACCATAACTTACCTCAAATTGACTTATGTACAACGCACTATTTGTTCAAACGTTTATTACCAAGAACTAAACTTAATTTTTTAAATTCCATTCTTAGTATTGTTACAAGAACAAACGTGACCTAATGGTTAGCATGCTTGGATTGTGAATCTAAGGTTCATGGTTCGAGGACCGTTACCACAAAAACACGATATGAAGTTTGGGGCTGTGGATGTGCTAAACCAAATCCCATTATTCCATCAGACAAGAGTAGCCCCAGCGCTGGAAGTGGGTAACATTAACTACCTGCCTTCCCTCTAGTTTGTTAGTGGAAAACTAGGGACGTCTATGCACAGATAGCTTGTGTAGCTTTGCGTGAAAATTCAGAAACAAAGAATCAAAAGTATTATTACATATTGCGTATTAATAAGTACTTAATAGTCTATTGATTATACTTTCAGAATACATCTTTAAAGATGAACCGAGCAAACTAACAACGCAATTTATTATTAATTTTGTGTCTCGTAAATTTTCGCAACCGCAAATAGAGTTATTTAGTTAACGTATTTTTACGTTTAACAATAAGCTTGGGAATCTGTTCAGACACGCCCAAAAATGTGTTTGTTTCAAAATTTTCGCACAAAATTACTCGGGAACTACCTACTCATTACCATTTCTAATTTTCAATTGATATACTAAACTGAAGTTAGCTTATCAACGGCACTCACCGACAATTTGAGCTTCTCATGTCTGACTGAAGAGTGGGGTTTGCCCGATATTATTATAACGCATCCACGATCCCCAATATGTGGAATCCGTTTTTTGGGACAACGGATCACAAGCAACGAGCCCTCGGAATCATAGTCTGGGCACCATAATCGCGAGGCCTACAGACAAAAAAAGTTCATATGGTTCCACCCTCTTTCGGCATCATTTTTGTATTTTTAGTTCATTTTTAAACTAAATTGATCTATGAGAAATCTGAAAGTTGTTTTATTTATTTTTAGTTTTATGTACACACTTATTAAGTTTGTTTTATAGATAATTTGAAATTTAATATTTTATTTCATTTTGTTTTATTTTCTGAGCTCTTTTACAATTTTATAAATATTGGCTAAAGCTCTAATGGTGGTTGGGTAGCTCTGTCATTTTCTATAAACCGTATCTCTAATTGTATGAACTGTGGACATTTTGATTTCAAAATTACGCTATTGACACGTTTCCTGTAACCTGAAATAATTTACACAATCTTTCGACATAAAATATTATTCATGGCTTATTTCCATCGTGATGACGTCAGAGATTCACCTCGAAAACTATTAGCGCAAAAATTAATGACTTGGTGTATCTGATAAGAAAACGACTATAAACCAGTTTAAAATGATGAAAAATAAAACTTTATTTATGTAATTATAAATCTTAAGTTTCTTAAAATATTTTACTTAAAATGTTCTTGTGTTCATAATGCAACTTGTTTAGGTTGGGGGGGGGGAATAGGGCAACATTACATTTTTACAGGGACTTCACTTACATATAACTTTTGTTTTTCTATATCATATTTTTGATATGACGTGTAAAATGATTAGGTCAGATAACACTATTTTTGTTTTGATTATCATTTTAAAATTAATCTAAAAAAACGTTCACTCAACTGTGAAGAGAATATATTAATGTGTATGAATAATAAAATAAGTTTATTTTTTTTAACTAACTTATCAAGAAATCTTATGGTTAATAAGTCTTTACAACGCTTAGATTCTGAAAGCACTCTTGTACAGGTATGGTAGCTGTTTAACAATATTCTATATAACTTATATTGTTTCCACATTAGAATGAAGTGGATGTGTCGGACATTTTGAAATAAAAGATCTAAATAAGAATAGTAAATTTTGTTTTAAAGGAAATCACCCCTAACAACAAATTAAAAAGGAGTTCAAATTTGAACGCGTGTTTAGTTTCAATGGAGACTTATCTAATTGTAGATCTACAGAGGTTAATGGATTTCATATCTGAGTGCCTAAATCTATTTTCGCCAGAAAATTAAAAGATAACTCGAAATATCAGATTTATTCATACTGTCGTCTCTCTATAGATTTTCGCTAAAGAAAGATGATATAATCACTATGATATAATTGACAACATATATATTAGAATATGTCATTTATTAATGATAACCATGCAAGACTTTAGACTAATGTTTCATTTCATTGTCTTAATGTTTTATTCTTGTAGATAATGGATTAAGCATATTTAATTACTAACATACAGCTGGCCCAGCATGGCCAGGTGGTTAGGGCGCTTAACTCGTAATCTGAGGGTCGCGGGTTCGAATCCCTGTCACACTAAACATGCTCGCCCTTACAGCTGGTCAATCCCACTATTCGTTGGTAAAAGAGTAGTTGGCGGTGGGTGGTGATGACTAGCTGCCTTCCCTCTAGTCTTACACTGCTAAATTAGGGACGGCTAGCGCAGATAGCCCTCGTGTAGCTTTGCGCGAAATTCAAAAACAAACAAACAAACATACAGCTTTAACGAATAATACCACCAAACAGTACAATTCATGACTATAAAGAGGTTTAGATTTCATATATATATTAACACTACGGAATTGGATAAAGTTTCTATTTGCTCTCATGTGCTATAAAGAGTAAATTTGATACAGATGCATATGATTTTAACATATTTTAACAAAAATGTAACCTGAATCCTTTTATAATGGAAATATGTTCTCACATGGAAATGTTTGTATATTTATTTCTATCCCTCATATGTGACTTTCATCTGCATAACATCTGTAAGATTTATTGATAGGTAAAGAAAGCCAAGTGTACATTTGTTAACTTTTTTTTATCCCGACGACTACCTCTACGTTAGTATCCGAAATATAATAACAAAAGTTCTTAATAACAGATTAAATCCTTTATTGCCGTTGACATCATTATATTCTACGTATAACTGAGGAATCAATTTGAATAATTTCGCGCAAAGCTACTCGAAGACTATTCTGTGCTAGCCATTCCTAGCGATAGACTAGAGAGAAGTCAGATACTCAGCATCATCCACTGACAACTTTCTAAGACTACTCTTTTACCAACGAAAAGTGGAATTGATCGTCACTTTATAACGGCCAAAAGGGTTAACATGTTCGGATTTGCCAGTCGATCGCTTCAACCAACCTTACCAGGCCCCAGAGGAATGAAGAACGATAGAAAGTCTGGGTGGAATTCTGGTCTTACGGATGGCCATTTTTTTCAAATTGTTCCATCTCTACTGAAGTCTTTGGTTGCACTTACGCATAACAACAGGGCCAGATTCAAACCAGATACCCTGCCTACTATCGTGTTTGTGTTCTTCTACTCTGCTATTAATAAAATCATGAAAGCAAAATTCTTGATAACTACCCTGTTATTGGCGAAACTGTTTGTTTTCACATTTATTTCTAGTGCAGTTATTATATACTTTTATTTGCGAGTTAAAAATGCCGATCTCCTGCAACGGTAATAAACAAATTATTCTTATATACCGGAAATCATTCTGGTTGTAGATATTATACATTTATTGTATTAATTTTATATCTTGTCAGTAAACAGTAAACTGGTTGTTTTACTTGTTAACATTTTAAACCGTGTATTATGTCTTAGAATATGTCCACTCATTGTTCCGGAAAGGAAAAGTCTTAGTGCTTCAGAAATTAAATGTTATCGTTAGCTTTTCAAAACTAGTGGTACGGAAATATATACTGCTTATTAACTGCCAGTAGTCTTGTAGCAGAAGGGACTGACATTGCGGAATTAGTTTTCAGAAGCTCCGGCACTGAAGAAATATGAGTTTTTTTTATATTTTTAGAAGTCCTGATTGAATAACAATTGATAAGTGACATTTTAAAGAGCCTATGGTACTGAGAAAATAAAAAAATCCAGCATAGATATTCAGAGGTCATTGTACTGAAAGGGTTATAAATTAATCTTTGTTTTCCAAAGATTCAATCTATAGTGAGTAGTTTAGAAATTTAACTTCTCTGAAAAGCTCCTGGTAATGAGTGAGTTCAATTTTTAATTGTCTTTCGTCAGATATTTCTAGAGTTATTTAAGGGGGGAAGAGGTAATAAGGAAAGGAAACTATTTAATATCTTCTATACAAGCACCCGCAGTGAGGGTTTGTTTGTTTGTGATTAAACAAAAAGCTACACAATGGGCTATCTGTGTTCTGCCCACCACGGGTATCGAAATCCGGATTCTAGCGTTGTAAGTCCGCAGACATACCGCTGTGCCACTGGGAGGCCGCAGTGAGGAAGTTGGGTCCTTTCCTTTGATTCTCGGAGATTTTGGTGTTCCAGAATTAGATTCATTGCTAAGAAGATTTTTGGAAGTATTCCTAATATTAGAGTTTTAAGAAAAAATATCTTAAGATTGTGAAAGGCGATTTATTTTTGGTGATTGTAGAAATTCAGAATAATAAAGCTTAGTTGATTATGATTTTGTTCGCGGGTTAATAATAGTTAGACTAACCAATTAAGGCTATGTACATGTAGGTTAAACTCAAAACTAAAGAATATGTACAAAGGCAGTGATAACAATTAATATTGATATAGTAAGTTCTATGTCAATAGATTGTTATAAAAACAAAAACTATGAAACATATATGTCAAATATGATAGGAAAAGGTAGATATAAGCTTACGTTGCAACCTAAATAATTTATAATGTATTAGCATATTATTAATTTACCTACCAAAAACACGTTGTTTAAGCCCAACTATTACTTGAATTAAGCCTAACTGAGTAAGCAGTTTTTGTTATCGTTAGCCATAACATTTAATAATGCAGCATGTTAGCTTTCTTTGTATTTTTATTAATATTTCCATTTTCTTTTGACCTACGGTTAACCTAAGTGTAATAACCCACTGCAATAAATAATATTTTCTTATTAACAATGCCATCAGAAGAAATGGAATTGAGTGGAAATGATAGGTAGGAAACTACAAACTACATTAATTTCAGAGTGTATTTTTGTGTGAATTCTCATCGTTTTAAGTACGGTTTATTAGATTATTACGAAAAATGGCAAGCTACAGCTGTGATACAGAAAAATGTAGTCAATAGGTTACGATATTTTTTCTTTTGTCGGGTACTTCTCAATGTTTTGATCCTGTTATCGATCTCTGTAACCACAAATATGTGTTATTTGTGGTATTAAATACAAGGTTGTATGTCCTACTTACTAATAAGTGCATGAAACTATTTATTAACGTCAGGTTGGGGTTTTCCTCTTGTTTGTTGAAACTGATTCGTTTTGAGATCAATAGCATCTACCCCTATTTGTGTTCGTAATATCAGAAGTTGTGTGGACGTGAAGATCAGTGTTAGCGATTATAACTACAGTACCTGTACTTAATGTAGGTAAAGTCTATATAAAAGTTATATGACATCAAGCTAGAAGAAAAGAATGAAACAATATTAGTGAACTAGTATTAAAGCCAGTCTGAGATGACGGGAAACCAGAACCTACCAAATTTGAATCCTACAGTACAACAGTGTTACCACCTTCCTCCTAACAATGTTTATTAACTACTAGTATAACAGTGTTATCACCTTTTTCCTAACAATGTTTATTAACAACTAGTACAACGGTGTTATCACCTTCCTCCTAACAATGTTTATTAACTTCTAGTACAACAGTGTTATCACATTTCTCCTAACAATGTTTATTAACTACTAGTACAACGGTGTTATCACCTTCCTCCTAACAATGTTTATTAACTTCTAGTACAACAGTGTTACCCCCTTCCTCCTAACAATGTTTATTAACTACTAGTATAACAGTGTTATCACCTTTTTCCTAACAATGTTTATTAACAACTAGTATAAAAGACCGTCTAAAATGATGGGAAACCAAAGCCTACCAAATTTGAATCCTCCAGTATGTCTTTACAGCTTTGCCGCCCGTAAACAGATATAAGAAAAATAAAGGACCTTTTAGCATCGGGAAACCAAAGCCTATCATGAGCATTATCTCATTTACCGTAAGAGTGTCTCTTCCCAGCATCGATCCTTGTCCTAGCGTTCATTAATCACAGTTATTTTGTTATCACATCAATTGTATTATTGCAATAGTTCTCTTAAAACCACATTTCTTGTAAATATTCGATCATCCTTCAAAACCTTCTGTTCATAACAAATGGCAAATTAATTTCACCGGGTGATAAATAAATCCTTGGTATAAAAACAACCTCCTTGACAGGCTTTTATATAGCAGAAAAAGTGCTGAAATTTAGGAGATAATTACGCCTATGTTAGCGATTGAATTCAACTGAAATGGTTTGTTTGTTTGGAATTAAGCACAAAGCTACACAATGGGCTATCTGTGTTCTGCCCACCACGGGTATCGAAACCCGGATTCTAGCGTTGTAAGTCCACAGACATACCGCTGTGCTACTGGGGGGCAACTAAAATGGGAACGGGCAATGCAAAGAGTAAGTATTATATGAGAAAAAAAATGGAATTGGACTTGTGTAACTCACGAAATTCAGAGAAATCGAGCGTGACCGACTGACTGACCGACAGACATGTAGCATATCCGAATCAGTAGCTTCGAAACATAGGAGTGGCCCCGCATAGTGCTTCACATTTTAATTGCATGTTCTGCTGAGATGGTTTTGTAAACTGCAATACTATTTTTTTTTCTATTTAACCACACCGGTGAGGGTTTAAATTGATGAGAGTTTTGAAATAGCTTAAATGACGATTTCATCTATAGTCGATGAACGAAATACTTAAAAAAGTATTAAACACACAAGTTAAAAGAAAACAAGATATCTAACAGTAATAGCTATTACTAGTCACGATAAGTATTTGAATTTTTCAAATGAGAAATAGGAAGCGATAGATTTATACGTTATTTAAATATGTCTTACATCCTCAGATGACACCATAAAATCACAGAGGCAACCATCTTCTCATCTTCGCCCAGCTCCCAGCAGGACTACGTTTCTTCAAGATAGTGATGAAGACTGTAAGTAAATAATAACCTCTAGAACATTCTATTTTCTCTGAAAAAAATAAAAAACTCGGACGCCATTGTTCCTATCACTATATCATCTTGTTGTTGTTGTTAACCAATTATTTAGAATATTTAAAGACACGAATAAAGTACCTGTAAAGCAAAAATAAAGGTGAGCCTAGAGATTATAATTTTAGATAAGTTTAAGTCTAATGTTAATAAAAAGTACAAAATTAATATATTTACCTTTAGCTGACAAGTATCTTAGTGCTAGTCCCGTGTGTCAAAATGACTTTTATGGTTCCGATGAAAAATATTGTTTAAATTGAACACATTTCGATACTAAAGTATATAGCTAATGTAACCCTGTGGGCACAAACTGACCTCTTGTAACACGATTTTGATAGCAACAGTAAAAGAGAACTCGGATACAACCACTTATCCGTAGCCGTGACCTTCAAAAATACTCTTCCAAACAATTTCCACTAGAACGACATTGAAAACAAAAACTAAACATCCAAAGTTACAGTTGAAACTCTTAACAGTTGACCGTTCTCAATGAAGCTCTAAATGAAATTATTTCTACAATATTTATTTAAAATTTAAAGTTTTCGAATGCTTAAATTTCTTTAACAGCAACCGTATAATTGCATGTAAGTAATTATCTACCTTGGATTAGTGTAGTGTATATTTCATTATCAAACACTTTTCACTCAATTAGGAATTGGGCGAACATAAATGAAAACTTTAGAGCAAAATGTTTCATATTATAGCTGTCAGAATTCCGTAAGAAACCAACGTCCTGAGATATTTAACAATAGCATTAATATTAATAACGTTAGTAACTTTATTAACAGCTTCAGTAATTTCTCTGCAAGTCTTCCTTAGGTGGTTTACGTATTTAATACACTTCATATGCAAAGAATGATGAGGTTATTATTTCTTAAGCCTAGTTTTTCGACGGTTATCAAGCAAATTCTACCAAGTTTCGCACGAGCATTTTCTGTTTTGTTGACCCAGTATTGATATCGAAAATCGATTTTACCATGAATATTAGAAAATGAATATATCCTTTGAATTGTAAGTTTTGCTTTAGAACAACATACAAAGAAACTATTTAGTAAATTATTTATCAGTCGTTTGTCTGGGATATGTTTATCCTTTTAAGATGGTATGAATAAAGGCAAAGAATCGTTTACAATGAGTAGAAGTTACCATTGGTTGTTTGTGATATTAAGATTTTCCTGTAACTGTTTTAATTTTGTTGGTGTAATAATAAAAGAATAATGAATATAATTTATCAGTCGTTTTCTTGGGAATTTAGATTACGGTGTAGGACAATCTGTAATGAGTAAATTTATCAATTGATGATTGTAGTGAGAATATTCCTTTAAATATCATTTGGGTTTTAGTCTTGGATAAATGTAAGGAGGCGAGAGAGAAAGCGCTTGAGACCCAGAAAACGTCCCCTCAGAGCGGAGTTTATGTCCCAGAGTGTAAGCAAAACGGGCATTACAAGGATACCCAGTGCTTCAAGAATAGGAACAAAGCAGTGTGCTGGTGCGTAAGAACCACAGATGGGAAACCAATCTTAGGAACTACTTCTCACAGCGGACGACCACGGTGTAGAAAACTCCGAAAAACCGCCAAAATGTTCAAAGGTTACGAAACTTTTTTTTTCTTATTTATCTTTGTTTTTAAAACTACTAAGGTAGAAATATCTCGTATTGTGTTTATTTCATATTATCTATGAAATCCATCTTAAACTGACAGGAAGATTGGCTACCTTTGTGCACGAAAAAGCTGAATACAGTAATATCTATGCACCATTAAAAAAGAGTATATGAACATTGTGGTATTGTTTTTAGTAATTTGAAATTAGTTAAAATAAATGTGTCGTAATTTCGAACGTGTTTTTGAGTAACTCTTTTTTTTTATAGTTGAGATAGTTTTGATTATCCCAAGTACAAGCGTAAGGGTATGGGATAAGGTATAGTCTAGAAGTCTGTTTGTTACTCTTAAACATAGCAAAATCATACAAGAATAACTGGTGACTGGTCGTAGAAATAAACATCCGGGTTGTTTAGTACAATCAACATGGTATGGTGTTAACACTAACAGAGTGACGGAGAACGCAGTTTGCCATTGCTCAGAAAAACAACAACAAAACTTTAATTAAAATAAAGTACAAGAACGACGTTTCGACCTTCTTAGGTCATCTTCAGGTTAACAAAGACAGTTTGAAACTAAATTAAGTTTAAAGAAATAATGTTTGTAAAAGTCATAAGATTAATACATACATATATATATATACTTGAATTTGTTTAATATAAATCAAAATGTTAGTAATTAGGTTCCATTGAAAGTTATCACAAAGTGTTTATACTTAGATTATGTTAAAACTTGTTAACTTTCATTAGAACTTCTAATGTGGTACCTGTTGTCAGCTTTTTCTTTAAATTATTATGCGTTAAGATACCGATAGTTAACTCGTGCTTCGTGTACGAAACTTTTTATTTTTTTTTTTTTTGGCTGTGGTATTTTGTATTTGAACGTACAAAATTTATAAAATGTAAAGCCAGTACTTTGTATTAAAAGTAGTTAAAACAGTTCAGTGACCTGCATAGACTACTCATGTACAAGGTTAGGTACGTGGAGTTATGAATGAATCTGAAGTCTGGGGGTGAGGAATCTCAATGACTGCGAGGTTAAACCTATTCCACAACTCGTGATATCCACCAAACATCTCTAGTACAAAAAAACATCTTGAGCCGAATTGTCTGATCAAAAATGACAAACCGATCATCATATCTAATAAGAGACGCTAGACTTAGCGACGTTTTCAAAACCTGGGTGTCAGGGGCAAGTATTAAATCTCAAGAGGGTGACGGTAATGATGTCTATAAACAAATGAAGAAATTCGCACAACTAAACCTTAACACCTAAACACTGCTGTCTGAGATGGGATTCGGAGGGGTGATGACAGATCAATTACCCAAATACCCTTCCCTTTATGCCCACTCCCCCCTTATGCATATGGTGACGTCGTCCATTACTTCCTCACTCCTAGTTTCAATGTCTCACAGTTTAAAGTAGTTTTAAACGATTCCCACGCACACACACGCATGCATGTTATTCTTATAAATATATATATTGAGGTTTCAGTAGGTAACTTCTGTTAAAACTCATAATAAAGTGCCAGTAGTTAGCTTCTGTTAAAAGCACAGAATAAAGCGCCAGTAGTTAGCTTCTGTTAAAAACACAGAATAAAGCGCCAGTAGTTAGCTTCTGTTGAAATTTAATATAAAGTGCCAGTATTTCGCTTTTGTTAAAAAGCAAAATAAAGTGCCAATTGGCAGCTTCCCTTAAGCATCTCGGTGCTCAGCAGTAAGTCTGAGGACTTATAACGATACAACTCGAGTTTCGATACACGATGGGAACAGAGCTCAGATAGTCTATTGTGTAACTTTGTTATTAACAGCAAAAAAACAAAAAATCAAAGACAAAGAAGCTTCCGTTAAAACTTACAATAAGATACCAGTAGTTATTAGCTTCTGCTGATATGGACTCGTGATTATCATTACAGTAATTTCAGTTATGTTTTTTTTTTATGATATTATTTCTAGAAGCCGTTTGAAGACTTCGAACATAGAGGGAAATGGCCTTGGCAATGTAAGAATATAAAGTAACATGTTTAAAAATCTTCATCCACTTTAGTGTTTATAGTTTGGTACCTTCTAAGCTTTAATTAAAGGTGTTTGTTAGTACATTGTTGTCATTGTACATTACAAAGACCACCTCTATTTGAGGCTTAGTAATATTTTGCCTTATTCACTTCCCCAGTTCATGTACCCAATGACCGCAGGAAATAAGTGTTTTACTTGGTTGCCAAGTGTGTCATTGGGTAAAGAGAGCTAAAGTTTTACACCCAAGTTTTAGCACTGGGCGTGTTTCAGTAAAATAGGGATATTTACATAAAATCCTTAAATAACAAAACAGGTACTCACCACGCAGGAGAAATAAAAATTACAACTATAGGGCACTCAGCAGAACGCATACCTCAGCCACGCAACGTTGATCAACGGACACGGACCATTTTTGACATGACAACGAGAAATAATATTCTACATATGTCAACCAAGCTGAATCAAAATCCAATCATTTTTGACCGAGTTATAGAGCAAAAATAGTGTAAAAACCGGTCCCCATGTTAACAGATAGGGATTTTTTTAAACTTTCGTGACCTTATAGAGACCTTGACACTCCAAAAACTAATCACTTCTAAGTTGGGTCATATTCCAAATGTATACCAACTTTCGTCTAAACCCATTCAGCCGTTTTCGAGAAATCTTACTGACAAACATACACATACAGGAGTGAAAACATAATCTCCGTCACCAAAGGTTGTTTTTTTCTGATATTCGCACAAGGCTACTCAAGGGATGCCAGCGCTAGCCGTCCCTAATTTTGAACTGATAGACTAGAGAGATTGTTTGTTTGTAGTTATGCACAAAGGTACACAATGGGCTATCTGTGCTCTGCCCACCACGGGTATCGAAACCCGGTTTCTAGCGTTGTAAGTCCGTAGACATACCGCTGTGCCACTGGGGGGCGACTAGAGAGAAGGCTTCTAGTCAACACCACCTACCGCCAACTCTTGAGCTAATCTAATCGAATACTTGGATTTTACCGTTACTCTTGTAACACACCCACAGCCCGAAAGTGTGAAACGCACTTATATTTTTATTTCTCGGTAACTGGACTTGACTCACAGTCCAACACGCTAACCACTAGTCCGCGCCCTGACTTTTATTTTTTCAGTCTTTAAATAATATCTCCCAGTTACGCTTTTTCAGCCTATAAGTAATTTAATTTTTATTACGTATTTGGCTTTCATCAGTACTTTTACAGCTGCAACCCATGATGTTGAGATGTTGATTTATTACTTTTAACTTTATTTTCCTCTTTTTTTTTTCTAGGTTGTAGAATTCATAATAAGCATATTTTCCTCAATGAATTCCTTGAGTATTTAGGCAATGAAATGATGATCTCGGCTCGAAATATGTCGTCTAGGTAAGTTTTAAATTAATAAAGATATCACATAGAAGCGATAAACTTTTCTCACTTTTTTATGTTAGCATTTTGGGCTAAAGCTCTCCATGAATCACAGCTCGTGTGATGGATTATTCATGACCTCATCAACATCGTTTAACAGAAGGATTAGTGACAACTGAGTTTTAAAATGTATAGGTGTTGGTAAAGGTGATTCCGTATATCCATATATATTTGTGTTTTTTGTAGGTATACGATAGTTAGTAAGAATGCTAAGCGATATACATTTCTGACAAATCAGTTTGTTTTTGTACATTTTTGACGATCCCCATTCACCTTATTTAAATTAACAATTTTTAATTTACTTGTTTATTAAGTTTTTATGCCCATTTATAGTGAATAAATTTTAAACTATAAACGTAAATGTGCATTCAAGAGTTTACTGCTGGATTGGCTTTTTTCCATCCAACCATTATTTACTGAGCTAGGTGGTTTTGTGCCTGAGGTTTCGTGTAAACGCACAGTTAACAATCGCCAAGTACAAAGAAAGCCGCTCACAACAGCATCGCATATGTTATGCATTTATAGCTACGTAAATCAACTTTCATTGAAAAATAATCAACTTTTTAAATATGTCATGGACATTCGCAGCGTTTTAGATAGAATATCTGTCTAGATTTTTGTGCAAAATACCCAGCCGATTTTGCTGTAGGCTTGTGAAACAAAAATATTAATAATAATATTAAAATAATACTCAAATACACACTTACAATTTCAGGGAAGTACGAAAATCAGTAGGATAAATCACCACTCAAAAGAGTAGAGAAATCTACTATGGTAATCGTCTATTGTTAGAAAACTCATTGAAATAGTCGCAGAAAACCACGTAGAAACAAATTAGAATAGCGAACTTCAGAAATGATGAATCCTCAAGGTGGCAGTTTCTAATTAATGCCTATAAATTTCACAAGTTATTTTCCAATTAATGCGCTTTAGAAAACACTGAATTTTTTCAATGGCGGAAAGTAAAGGACTTAGAGAAATCATGGCGAAAAAACGAAAAGCGCTTGATTTAATTCTAAAACTACCCTATGAAACACTCAATACTGCATTCATTACTATTGTCCAGGATTCAATAAAATATTTGTAGTCTTTTTTTCTGTAGCGGATTGTAAAACTATAATCAATCATAATAAGGCTGAAGACACAGTTATAAATATACAATTTTTTTTACTATAAGAAAACGAAATATGATGGTGTTTTTAATTAAATGGCTTCTAAATTTCTGCGTTCGAAGAGTTTATGTTGGTAGCGAAGTAGAACTTAGAAAATTTTAGAGGGTGGAAATATCGACATTCAAGAATCAACTTAAAAATAGCCCTACAACATTCGCGGGAGTTTGTTTAGTAGCTGGGCATAGGTTTTGGCGCAGTATACCTTATCGGTACTTGAATGGCTTCGAATAGAAACTTGGCCAATAACGATGAAAAAACTGATAAAATCTCTCCTTCTCTTCCAAGAATCAACATACAAATAATCCTATGACCTGCGCAGGAGTATTTTCTAATAGGTGTGCCCAGGTTTGAATAAAATATTCATAGCCGTTTTTTTTGTAGGCTTGCGATACAAGAATAGTATGAATGATAATAATAATATGAAGACGAAATGGGTGAACTTTTAATCTTGTCTTCTTCTTCTTCTGTAGCTTTTTCCATATCTATATGGGGTCGCTATTTTTGACAGCACGTTTCCACTCTCCTCGGTCTTCGTATTCGTCCCCAACAAGGCCTTTCTCTCTAATATCTCCATCCACGCAATCCTTCCATCTTCTCCTTGGTCTTCTTCTCTTCCTTCTCCCCTCCACCTCCATATCCAAAACCATCTTGCCTATATAATCATCTTCTCTCCTCATCACGTGCCCATACCACTGCAATCTTCTCTCATGAACTTTCTTCGATATTTCCACCACTTTAGTTGTTCCTCGAATCCTCTTGTTTCTAATCCTATCAAGCCTCGTCACTCCACACATACATCTCAACATTTTCATCTTGGCTACCTTTAATTTCTTCTCTTGACCCTTATTGATGGGCCAGGCTTCCGCTCAGTACATCATCGCAGGTCTCACAACGGTTTTATAGACCTTTCCTTTCACCCTTGCGCTGATCTAATTGTCGCATAGCACTCCCGACGCATTTTTCTAATTTCTCCATCCCGACTGGATTCTATGGCTTATTTTAGAGTCGAGTGTACCGTTTAGGACCGGCACCGAGTTGTGCTGGCTTGCACCCCCAGTGGCTGGGTTAACTTTGAATCTTGTCTAACAATCGGAAAATCAACTTTTCCGTTATTATCAATATTTTAGTAACCTTAGTCATTAAGATGGAAGGTCTTGAGTGTTTTTTCCATAATAAGTCTGTTTCTTAAGATGGTTTTTGTCCTTAACTTATATTAGAATGTTTGTGAATATCTTGGGCGAACCCTATTATGACCCACTATCGTTGTTCATGATAATGACATTTATACACACACACGGTGATATTACAATAGCCAACCAGAAGTCAAACTACTGTAAAAAAAAGGCTGTAGTGATTAAAAATAATGTAAATTAACAACAACAACAAAAAAAAAAAAGATTAATAACATCAAAACTTAAACGAAGAAATGAATCAGAATTCAGCTATAAGCTTGAAAATATAAAGGTATTTTGGTTATCTCTCATTTTCACAAACTGACAAAAAATATTATTTTTTCAAAATATGACAAGTATTTTAGCCACAATAAAATATAATTGCGCAACTTTTTTTTGACATTTTCTATTGTGTAATGAGTTTTTTGTTTTTGTTTTTATAAAATGCCAACAAGATATATTTCAATAGTATTAATACATTTAAATTTTTATTGAGCGTCACTTGAACACAGACCTTAACTAACGGATTTTACTGGATCTTCTTTTAGCACTGCAGAGAAACCAACCAATGAACAGGCCGCTAGATGGAAGTTTAAGGATCTCGATTTGAATAATAACGAGGTAGGTGCACTTTACCAGGGGTAGAGCGTCAGTTATCAAATAATCACAAGTTCGTCAACTTATCGAAAAAAGGTTTTTTTTGTAAGAGTAAGAACATTACTGAAGATTATAAGAAAATAAAATTTTAACCGTTTTGTTGGTCGAACATTCCAATATCTTAACAATGATATATAAGTTATGTCTCAAAAATAGGGGATGCAATAACTTAACAATAACGATATATGCATATATAAATGGCGCTTCAGAGAATATTGACCCGGCATAGCCAGATGGTTAGGGCGCTCGACGCGGGTTCGAATCCCAGTTCCACCAAACATGCTCGCACTTTCAGCCGTAGGGGTGTTATAATGTGACGGTCAATCCCATTATTCGTTGGTAAAAGAGAAGGCCAAGAGTTGGCGGTGGGTGGTGATGACTAGCTGCCTTCCCTCTACTCTTACTCTGCTAAATTAGGGACGGCTAGCGCAGATAGCCCTCCTGTAGCTTTGCGCGAAATTCAAAACCAAACAAACCAACATCAGAGAATATTTTGTTTCTTATCGTCCAGCCTAATTGACGAGTTCTGGTACTGTATGAAAAACCTCTTGGGCATTGACCTGTGTAAGACAAAAGATAGTTTTGAAATTTTATCTTCACACGCATCTGATCCTGAACCAGCAATGGAAGTTAAGAAAATGAACAGTTAGCGTGATTTTTATCATAACGTTTAGGCCAATTGAATTTGAAATCTTAAGTTACTCTGATGTCACACGGACTAATTCAAATAATGTTTAAAATTTATAATCTTATTTATGTATCCTATAATTAAGTAAGTTATCAATCTCTAGTACTTACATTCTGTGTGAATGATCTATCAATTCTACATAGATTATTATACTTCTAATATATTTTAGTATAATCTTCCGAGCCAACACTTTTTTTTGATATTGCGTAATGTGAAAGAGTCACAAAATGTTCTAAAAAATAACAGAAAATGTGTTATTACCTCACTAACCTGATGAAAAAAAGACATATCTTAGGACTGATTCAAACCACGTTCTATTGGATAAAAAAGAGAAACTTGTATTGTTTTCGGGATCTTTCATGAGTTTTTAAGACATCAAATTTTAGTATTGTATTTGAATGATTTCTACAAAAACAGGAACTGAGTGTGAATAATTTAATTAACCAACTTGTCTCTGTTATTATAAGAAACAATGCTTTCTAAAACATTTTTTATGTTGAGATTTCTGGCACAAGTTTTTTTCAATTGTAAGTTGATAGCTTAGTGGTTATCTTTCACTCAACTGGTGATAAAAGTTGAAGTCTTCTGATGTCTAGATTAGTTTTATTGAAATTAGCATCTCGTTTTTCAGCAAACGTGAAACCGAAATTGTAGGAATAAATACAAATGCACGTCACCACGTGGAGAAAGCAGACATAAGCTGACATTTTATTTCAAGTATTTCAAATGATTAGTATATCATGAAGCTTGTTTTGTCTCGTTTGACGAGCTATAACATAAGAAATCTGATTCATTTAATATTGTAATGCGAAATACGATGCTCGTCCCTAAATTACTTTAACTGTATAAAGCTCGAAAACGGGAGTCTCTAACTAAATTAATATTTGTGTTTTTGCTTCCTTCTACTATCTGTTTACTACTGAGAACTGACTTGTGTTTTACAATGACTACTACCCAGAGTCTTATCGCCTCATAAGCATTAATTCATTTTTTTTCATTAATTTGAGTAAAGATTAAATCATTTTTAGCAATGAAGAAAAACTTTATAAAAAGCTTTTAACATCTATATGGACGATTGGATTGACATTTCATTTGCAAACCAGAATATGTATG
>NW_013666991.1:132978-135801 GCF_000517525.1 Limulus polyphemus | reverse complement strand
TTCAAAAACCAAACAAACCAACATCAGGGAATATTTTGTCTCTTATCTTAGTTATCACATATTTCTGAATATGTCATTTATTTTCCATAATTACTCCACTTTTTGGTATTTGTAAATGAGTGTTTTCACAAAAATAATCTATTTATTAAATTAGACCCGGCATGGCCAGGTGGTTAGGGCGCTCGGCTCGCAATCTGCGGGTTCGCATCCCCGTCCCACCAAACATGCTCACCCTTTCAGCCGTGGGGGCGTTATAATGTGACGGTCAATCCCACTATTAGTAAAAGTGTAGCCCAAGAATTGGCGGTGGGTAGTGATGACTAGCTGCCTTTCCTCTAGTCTTACGCTGCTAAATTAGGGACGGCTAGCGCAGATAGCCCTCGTGTAGCTTTGCGCGAAATCCATAACAAACAATTTATTAAATTATTATGGATGTCTCGTAGATCTATAATTATAATTAATTAAACGTGGCCTGATGTAAATCTCTCACATAATAATACTTAGGCGACGACATTCCAGCTCGTCTTTTGGTATGAGTTTAAAACTTCACACGGCTGTAACTGATTTTTTCAATCAATCAGGTCCTAGAACGAAGAGGTAAGGAATGGAAAACTTTTCGACGTTCCTGGAAACATTTTAGAAAGTCTAAGAGAAGCCGGAAACGATTAAAAAAATGTTGGAGAAACTTACTTTGGTACTGCGACAAAATAGGTAACAACGACAAGAACGTGAATTTACAAGAATGGCTACAGTGTATAGAAGTAAAGAAAGGTGAGTGGTTGAGAGTTATCATTATCGCATTATATTGATCAATGGCTTTAGTGCAAATGAAGACAATATGATCTTCGATATATTGGCTGTCTTAGTGGTTAGCGTGTCAGGTTGCGGATCGAAGGGTCCAGGCCTCTTGCCTCTGAACACTCTTCACACTTTCAGCTATGGGCGTGTTATAAACGTGATAATGAATCCCGTTATTAGATTTAAAGAGTCGGATAAAGCCCTTATAGCGGCGGCGGGTGCTGATGGTTAGCTGTCTCCTCTGTGGGCAGTAATTCAAAATTACAGATGACTACATCTGATCCATAGTTGTTTCTGACCTGACCACTTAGCCCAAGCACGCATAAGGTTGAAAATTCCAGGTGGAAAGACGTATAAATAATGTGATATATTTTGCCTCTGTTTATGCATCTTGTCTCATCTTTTTATTTCTCTGAATTAATCTTTAAAAATTTCGAACATTATTCCTTATTTAAATTTTATGGTTAAGTGGATTTAGCTGTAATCTAGTATTAAAATATTTAAGCCAAAACATAAACTTGTATATAAATACAATAATTTTTTTCTGTTAATCTAATATATTCAACCACTATGGAATTATAATAAACAACACGAAAAAAAGAAATGAAAGTTAAGTATATATAGATAGATATTCATAGTGAGCAAGAATCATTCATATGCTAAATGATTGGTTAAGTTTTCTCCGAAATATACTTTGTAACAACAGACATGGAATATTCTAGGTTGTGAAAAGTTTTTGTACTTTTCGTTTTTGACGATATTTCAGTTTATTTATGTAAGTGCTAGAAATATCCGTTGAACTGTTTAAAAAGGGTGCTGTTTGTAATTTCTGGCAGTCCGGATAAAGACACCTGGTGATGCTGTGAAGGGAAAAAACCCTTTCAAAAGAATACTGAAACCGCTTCAGGCACATTAGTCAAACATTGTTAACGTCTGTTTGATGTCTGCTTTCAAGTGGATGCTGAAACTACGTAATGACTAGCCGCCATTTAGACTGGCAACCCTGATTTCCAACAAGTTAAGTCATTAAAATGTTTATATAATGTCAAATACATCTCATAATGTGAATGGCTTATGACAGTAATAACCAGTTAATATGACAATCACATCGTGTTTTTCTTCTATCAGTTCTGAGGCTAGTCTTCGGAGATCGGGTACAGGTCCGCTGTATTGTTGCGCCATCTATCGTTCAAATGAAATATAATATTTACTAAATATAAAGCACCTCGATAATTATTTCATACAATTTTAAATGGTGTTGTGTTTGAGTGAACTCGTGGTATGTGGTAATATTGCGTGATAAATAAATAGGTAATTTTTAAGAGTCACAGCAATATGTTTGACAAAGAGTGTAGTTTTGAGAACAGATGCGTCAAATATAATAAAACATGAAGATTCACATATTAAGAACTACGTTTTCTTTCTTCTTATCGCTGCAAAAAATTCAAAGATATTTGAAATTGTACGTGGTTTTTAAGTTTGGGATTTAAATGAAGTGTTAGGAAAGAATTTGTAACAAACCAAGTTCGTATTTAAAGAAGTAAAGAGAAAACTTCTCAGTGTACACTCTGTATTTTGTTTCATTTTGTAATACTCGCTTAGATGTTCTAGGGCTTAAAAAACACATCAGAGTACACTCCAAAATTATAAAATACCGCAAGGTAAAGCACAAAACGGTACACCGTTTCGAATCTCATGACAGATTATTTAGGTATTTTCCGTTGATTAGTCCTACTCGAAATGAGAATTTTTATTAATTTAACTTGCATAGTAGTAGACTCACGTCCTAGTTAATTTAACATTACCTTTGAAAAGAATATGATAATATTTTTTTACCGTTTTACGTATAATTTTTTTTAGAAATTTCTTTCAAGTGTTTTCTAAAAATTATAATCCCCTGACAACAAAAGTAATTACAAAAATAATTATTATATATATATCACATATACTTTAAATGCATTTGAACATACTGGTTTTCACAAAGACTGGGTATTTGTAATTTCTATATATATATATATATATATA
>NW_013666991.1:126589-131978 GCF_000517525.1 Limulus polyphemus | reverse complement strand
TTATATATATATATATATATATATATTAAAAAGGATAAGTTCAAAATACGAGGAAATGTTCCATAGAATCATTATATAAAACATTTTGTTTTATAGTAATTCAAGAAGAAGGTACTGTCAGGATTATTAAATTAATAAATATACATTTTTCAAAGGTAATCTCTGTTTTAAGTTCTTACGTATTTTTTCACAGCTACAATTTCAAATAAAGCACTGTTAACTTTATGATACTCCCAAAATTTACCCTTTTATTTTCTTGTTGCAATCTGTTTTCCTGCTTCTTAGTTCCTTTAGCATATATTGATGATGATGGTGGTAAAACATCCCGATTAAAAAGAAGCCGATTTCTTCTCATATTTCAAAACTGTAAAGACGTTTATGATGTTGTTTTGCATTATAACAAACTTTGATGACAATTCATAAACAATAATAATGGTCACGATATTGACACGGTATGAAATTCTCATCAGTACAAAATTCAACATAGTTTACTGTCTCATGTACCTTGCCTTAGGCTCTCCTAATTTAGTTGTTTACAAATTAAAAGATTATTACTGTAGATTTAAATCTTTAAGATAACTTGTAGTGCACAAATCGTTAAACAAAGGTAAAGGATGTTTCCATACTAACTTGTTAAGTAAAGGCAACAGTTGTTCTCCATGACAGAACCAAAGCTCTAAACACAGTCACAAAAACAAAATGAACGACACATTTCTATACACTACGTGTGTGGTCCACATACTACATCGTATTGAGTAATTTTAAGTTAGTGCATCTGTTCAGTATAAAGAACTGATGAAAAAACAAATGGGTGAAATTACTTATTTGTTATGTAAAATACACACTGAAGACCAGCATTAGTTGACAGTATTTCTGTTAACTTTTTGTGTGTGACTCATATTATTAGGAATCCGATAACCCACAAAGTCATGGACCCACAATCAATTTATTGACAGCTAATGTAAATCAAAAAAAAGTGTTTAAAACCACTTTAAAGTTCATATGAACCCCATCGGTAAATCTACATGTCAGAATTGAGATCAGTATATTAAACTCCGAGCGAAAGTTTGTTATAAACACATATTATGTGTATGGTGAATAAAACGTGATTAAAATGAGTATAAATTTAGATAATTTCAACTATGTTTCATAGCTCTTAAACTGAATTACACATTCTTGTTAACAACAACAAAGGCCAGAAGTGAAAAATATGAATTGTGTGGGGGAAAAAAGGAAACATTTTAAAATACCAAAATAAATATTAAACGTTTTCCTTTTAATTTCTAAAACAATAAGAAATCTTATCAACTATAAAGGAATTTCGCAAGATGTCTCTTCTCCTAAAGAAAACATTTATAGCTGTCATTCATATTCTGATGTTGCACGTGTACTGTCAGTAGTAATCATCTGAAGATTGAAAAGGTAAATCAGATTATTTAACTGATAGAAATGATAATAATTAACCCAATCAAACAAGAAAATTTTTAATTAAATTATATGTCTTTACTGATACACGTTTTATTATACTTCCTTTGTCACACAGAAAATGTAGAGATATGTTTTTTTAAAGATGAATTGTTTTGCCAATCTATCATTTAGGCACCGAGATACTCTCGTCAGTATACACACAAAAAGGAAGGGTAGAAACGAGCTGTGAAAACTCAAACTAAACTAAGTTAGAGATACTAAAAATTCTAAAGATGAATACTTTGAATTATTTGATAACATTTTTATGTATATTATTAAAACGAATGAACGTCATCAAATTTTGTTTATGATCATATGAGTGAAAATTACTTTCAGTGTGATTTGTAAGAGGATCTACTGTGTACAACTGTGGTACAAATAAAGATTTTAACCATTTTTAAATCACGTTCATTTTGCACAACCACTTGATCATATTGGATTTTTGAATTATTATAATCAAGAAAAATCAATATACAATAGAAATAATTCTCTTAATTGAAATGTGTCGTTTTTTTATAACGGTTTGATTTATAATTTAGGCGATTTAATGAAAATTGAGGTTGAAAACTTAAAATGTGTTTCTTGTTTCAGTTATGAAAAACCGCATCGTTATTGATAATGGATCACGTATTTTCTTACCTTATAGTTTTATTACTGTGAATGTGTCTACTACTTCTTATTGTTGTTCTTACCTTATAGCTTTATTACTGTGAATGTGTCTACTACTTCTTATTGTTGTTCTTACCTTATAGCTTTATTACTGTGAATGTGTCTACTACTTCTTATTGTTGTTCTTACCTTATAGCTTTATTACTGTGAATGTGTCTAATACTTCTTATTGTTGTTCTTACCTTATAGCTTTATTACTGTGAATGTGTCTAATACTTCTTATTGTTGTTCTTACCTTATAGCTTTATTACTGTGAATGAGTCTAATAATTGTTATTGTTGTTCTTATTATAGTTTTTGTTGGTGAAAAGTGATAGTTTTAGATAAATGAAACATGATATTTGACGGTGCTTAGTTTTAATACGAGAAATTGGACGAAGAGGAAAACAGCCCTTCGTGTTTTTAATACTTATTTATTAGTTTCTGAAACTATTGTTTGTTTTTTGTTTCAATAAGCGTATAACATTAATGTATCAGAAATTATATTAGTTTTCACATAGACATCAAAACAAAGTTAAATTTAAATATTTTTCAGTGTTCATACTTACGTGAGGAACTTATTAAAGCATATTTTCAGTTTTCTTGTTTATGTATCATGAAATATAATTTGAAAGACTGAATAACTCCTTTAATATTATTTTTTGAGTGTTTTCTTTTGTTTCAAATGATTTATCGAACCGACAACCATGACTTTGAACAAATTGTATCTTACCATTGTATATGAATTATTGACAAGGCCTATTGACCTGTTTTAAAACTATTCTAATTATGAACGTAACCAAAAAGTACTCGAAATTAAATCTAACAACAATTTTGTATATAGATAAATATTATTGGAATATCTGATCCATGAAGTGTTGAAACAAACAATTTTACACATTTAGTCTCAGAGGCTATGTCAGAAGATCTCGGTTTAAGTTTTTTATCCTATGTCATACAGTGTTATGTGTTGTTGTTTTTTTTTGGGGGGGGGATGCTGAAGTATTATCTTATGCCAGTGTTTAGGTCGACGTAATTTTAAGTCTTAAAAATGTGTTAATAATATTGGAAATAACGAGGTTTCTCACTGATTAAGTTATTTTGCCATCACTTAAAAGCTGATAAAATAAACAGTTGTCAACCATGATTGTTTATAGAGTGATTACTCTATGTGTAATTACTCTGTGTGTTCATTGAGTTGTTTTTAAATCACACGATGGTCATGAGTAGTGAATCTTTTCTAAACAAACATAACAGACAAGAAATAATATTCATTTACAAAAGCATGCTAAATTGCAGTGAACGTCAATTGACTGATTAAGAAGAAATTCGTAGTCTAGAGCAGTGGTTTTCAAACTGTGTTCTTCCATGTTTCACTTAGGAGTCTGTAACACGATGTTTACCTGAATTGTCATTATTAAAACTTTCATTGTAATCAACAGCGTTACTACACTGGCTTGGCCTGAATTGTCATTATTAAAACTTTCATTGTAATCAACAGCGTTACTACACTGGCTTGGCCTGAATTGTCATTATTAAAATTTTCATTGTAATCAACAGCATTACTACACTGGCTTGGCCTGAATTGTCATTATTAAAACTTTCATTGTAATCAACAGCATTACTACACTGGCTTGGCCTGAATTGTCATTATTAAAACTTTCATTGTAATCAAGAGCATTACTGCACTGGCTTGGCCGCCAATTTTGATTTCACATCTTTTAATCGTCGTCTTTTTTTTCCTTGGCCACATTTTGTTTTACAGCTGGGATATTTTTGGTTTAGATATAACTGCTTTTTAAAAAGCAGAATACACAAATGACTGTGAGGGATATCATCAAATCTTTCTGTCATCAACAAAGACTAAAAAATACGTACACGTACAAGTACGAGCTGTCAATGAATGGATTTTACACACACTTACATACATCACGTCAAGCAGCATTTGGTTTACATATCAGTTGAATGTTCACCATGCAGAGGAGCTGTAAGATATAAAGAACACTTTCAAAGTGCTGAAGAGACAGTGTGATTTAGGCTATAGAACAAGATGTATACATCCTTTGCTGTTGTAGGCCTGGACACCCTAGTCAATCGATATCCGATAAAAACCGGTAAACAGTCGATTTTTATTCCGCTTGTAATTCCAAGAATCCAGATCCGATAAAAACTGGATAACAGCCGATGTTTAAGTTGAGATCAGGAAAATTCCTGTAACTAATTTTAGAACGATTTCATTTATTATTTGTCCTGCAGGTCTGAGCAAAAATTATGCTTAAAAATTGCTGTTTTTTTTTTTTACTGTAACAGCTAAACTTTGGGTACAATGCCATTTATTGTTAATTGTTTTGAGGCACTAGACCTATGGATCCAAGTAAAACACTGTTGTACAATACCAGTTATTGTTAATTGTTTTGAGGCACTAGACCTATGGATCCAAGTAAAACACTGTTGTACAATACCATTTACTGTTAATTGTTTTGAGGCACTAGACCTAAGGATCCAAGTAAAACATTGTTGTACAATACCATTTATTGTTAATTGTTTTGAGGCACTAGACCTATGGTTCCAAGTAAAACACTGTTGTACAATACCAGTTATTGTTAATTGTTTTGAGGCACTAGACCTAAGGATCCAAGTAAAACATTGTTGTACAATACCATTTATTGTTAATTGTTTTGAGGCACTAGACCTATGGATCCAAGTAAAACGCTGTTGTACAATACCATTTCAGTTACGTCACTTCTTTGCATTTGAACCAAAGCGAAGGCAAGAAAATATATATGAAATACTATACTGTTTGATGGTAAACAACTTAAGTTTTTAGCCTAAAAAATATATCATGAGAGGTTAAGTCACATAAATTATCATAAAACTGAGGTTAAATTTATATTTAACATTGTGAAATGTCCAGCATCGTTTCAGACTGACAATAAAGTAAAAAATTATTTGTATTTTATAAAATAGACGAATATAGTTAAAACCTGTGAAGATATATTGTTGCGTCATCGAGGTCACGTGACTGGTGTGGCGCCACCTATTTTCTAGAACTATCCTGTACCTTGGCGAATGCTAGATATAGGGTAGTCTGGTATATAAAAGAGGGTGACAACGTGACGGGACAATAATGTGTGTGTAGATAGTGAGTAATTGAACTGCAGTCAGAAGTATTATTGACGTTCGTTGATATAGCGTTTGTTTTAGCGCGATTGTTGAAAATAAGTGTATCGTAAAGTTATATTCGGAAAGAATAAACGAGTTTTATTAAGTAAAGA
>NW_013666991.1:115779-125814 GCF_000517525.1 Limulus polyphemus | reverse complement strand
TATTTTATAAAATAGACGAATATAGTTAAAACCTGTGAAGATATATTGTTGCGTCATCGAGGTCACGTGACTGGTGTGGCGCCACCTATTTTCTAGAACTATCCTGTACCTTGGCGAATGCTCTAGTATTTACTATATATATAGGGTAGTTTGGTATATAAAAGAGGGTGACAACGTGACGGGACAATAATGTGTGTGTAGATAGTGAGTAATTGAACTGCAGTCAGAAGTATTATTGACGTTCGTTGATATAGCGTTTGTTTTAGCGCGATTGTTGAAAATAAGTGTATCGTAAAGTTATATTCGGAAAGAATAAACCAGTTTTATTAAGTAAGGACTTGTGTCGCTATAGTTTCGTTGGAAAGAATTTACGGAAAATTAACTAACGAACGGAGACGTAACATTATTATTATTTGCTGAATAAAAACAAGGATAGATATAAATCATCAAGCAAGAAATTATGTTTTAGTGAATCATTAAAATGGTGATGATGATAGTATCTTTGTACACTGCATGCTACAGTAGCACCATATTTACTCTAAGAGCTTCATATCGTAGAGTTGTATTCGGAAAGAATAAACCAGTTTTATTAAGTAAGGACTTGTGTCGCTAAAGTTTCGTCGGAACGAAGTTACGGGAAGTTAGTTAACAAACGGAGACGTAACAATATGTTAATTTTATTATCAATATATTTTAACTTTATCGCAGTATTTTTTTCCCGAAGACGTCGTTTCGATACGCTAGGGGAAGTCTAAGTTCATATAAATTGATGAAGCTCTTTGAATCTCCCTAAGATGTATCAGTCTCCACGCAGGATCACATTGTGGAAAAAAATCGACTTATTAACTACAAGTGACTGATAAAAATTTGGGGTTTTAGGTTTTCAATAATCGCTTACACAAGTAGGTCACAACGACCATTACAGGAAAGCTAAAACAAGTGTTAAAACGAGAAACGATGCATGTTAAGTTCTATGTAGCCTACTTACATTTTCATGCTTTGTCGATATTGGAGGAATTCAACCAATTTACTTTTACGACATTGTTATGTCCGACAGTAAATTTAATAAACATACTGATGTTCTATGTTTAAAACGTAACAACAACAACAAAGATTTACACCATTTTTTTTCCTTCTTAAATCGTTAACTTATAACCCTTAACTTATATACAGTTCCACCATAACAGAAAGACACATCACCAGTGGATTAAAATCCACTGTTAGTTTAAGTAACATGTTCGAATGTTTTAATTATCATAATACAGTGCAAGGGATCTTTTTGAAAATGAAAAATATCTTTAAAATTGAAGAAAAAATAACCAAAGATTAAACCCTTTAAATGGAGATTTATAAAATATAGATATAAGTGTGCAAATATGAATGCTCTTATAATACAAAAGGACTACCTCAGTATATAATATTATTAGTTATTTCAAAATCCTGCAATGCAGAGAGTAATTAGTGATTTTTTCACACAGTAGTAAGTAGATGCATTACTGCGTCTGACAGTGCATTAGCTAATTGCTGGGTTAACAAACACAAGACCCACACTGATATGTTACCTCATTGGTATGTCCAACAATATATTAGCTAATGGTAGGGTTAACAAACGTAAACATTATGTCATCTTTGTAGTCATTAATTTGCCTGTAGTGCTGGGCCTATTATCCTTTTTATGTCATCATTGTAGTCATTCATTGGCCTTGTAATACTGGGCCCATTATCCTTTTTATGTCATCATTGTACTCATTCATTGGCCTTGTAGTGCTGGGCCTATTATCCTTTTTATGTCATCGCTGTAGTCATTCATTGGCCTTGTAGTGTTGGGCCTATTATCATTTTTATGTCATCATTGTAGTCATTCAGCCTCTCAAGCTGTTTATCGTTCATTATACTCTAACTTAATAATTTCTGATTTAAAAGAAACGAAGAACACAGTTTTGAATTTGTAATACTTCTTCCCTTGTAAGTTACGCTCTGTGTTTGCCTCGATTACCAACAGGAGATTCTCATGATATGGTTCAAAGTTACCTTCTTTATAAAACGAAAAATAATTGGTTAAAGTGGAATAACAGGATATTTATGGTTATATATGCATTGCTTGAACGAGGTTTCTTTCATTAGTTGATACCTGACGCTCACTTGAAGCCTATTGGTTATTAGGTTAATCGTTTTATTGTTTAAAAGGTTTTTCTTGTTAGAAATACATTTTTTACAACGTTGTTTATTTATCAGGCTCAAGAATTTCATGGAATTTATTTTTCAGAAGATTTCTCATATCGAAAATGATCACCTGAAACTAACATATAAATGATGATTATTCCACTTCAAACACTTTTCAAGACATCTTGGCAGTACCTCATTTTGCAAAAAAGAACAACAACAACAAAAAACTTAAACAATTAATTACAAAGCACAGTGGACATCGTTACTGAATTAACAAACATAAGACTCACATTGCGATACTACCTCATTGTTATGTCCAACAATGCAATCACTAATGATAGGGTTAACAACATAAGACCTACATTGTGTTGTTACATCATTGTTATGTCCAACAATGTTATCACTAATGGTAGGGTTAACAACATAAGACCTATATTATGTTGTTGTTACATTATTATTATGTCCAACAAATGCAATCACTATTGGTGGGTTTGATAAACATATACCCTACATTTCAATGCTACATTTTCCATATATAAGAAAGACGGTCTCAAACAATTCAGCAAGGCTTAATGTTTAGTGAATTTGTAACCATCCCCCCATTTCTTAAGACTTTCGAAACGTCGTTCTCTGCACTTGTGTTTTTTTATAACAGGCAGTTGCCGTCCATTCCAGCTAACTCGACATTATTATCCACACTGAAACTAAATTCGCATCAGTCGAATACAATAAACAGTATGAAAGCTCTAAATAAAAAGTACAGCCTGTCTAATACGAATCCAGTTTTTAAATAATGAAATTAATCGAGACTATAAATTTCTTTTATGTATGAAATGCTAAAGTTTCTCTTTCTTTTTTTCTTTGCGTAGAAAGATTAGATGTGTAATTTAGTCTGTATAAGGCCATTAAACAGAATTCAGTTGATTTGTGATAGGTGGCTTGTATATTTATTGAAATGCGAGAAACCCTCACGTTTGTAATATGCCTGTGTTACTTAGAAAAATTCCACTTTATTAGTCAGAACTTTAACGTGAGTATATGGTACAAACGTCTCAACAATCTTCCAGACACGCAATCTTTAACCTTAAAACTTTGCTGTTGCTAGTAATCGCATCTTCTCGTGAAAAAGAACCATTAAGATAAACCATAAGTTCTGTATTAATAACAACCGAGAAAGGTTCGTTCTCACCATCATTTAAATATGATATAGTTGATGATATCTTGGCAGACATTATCTCTGGTAATGTATTAAGATATTTTAGGATTTACTCACTAAAAAGAAAGATCAAGAATAGAAATGTCTGATAGATAAAAATTTAACCATATATATTTATTTTAAGAAAATATGATCTTTAGATTAATACACAGATATGTAGCTATTAAAACATTATATCAAAACAATACGAAACAAATAATTATAAATATTCTAACAATCTTAACAAAAAAAAGCACTTTCTTAACCTAAAATGTCCCTCATTGACACATATTGTAAAAGTTAAGATAATGAATTTGTAAAGGTAAAAACTACTCCAATCACAAACTGGTGTTTCACTTAAGATATCTCGGAAAGTAAAATGAGTCTTGTAATGCCATGTTTTTTTCAGTTTGGTAAATACACAAATATTGTTAAATGTCAAATATACCAAAAAAAAAGAAGAGAAAACTCTCGGGCTCTTTTTGTACTTTGGCTTCAATATAGCTATCTACCTGGTTAACAACTCTACCAACAGCTTCAGCTCATTTTAATAAATGGCCAATATTTCGACCTAACGGAATCCACCTTCAGGGACTCACTTTGTCTGATACACAACAAAATACCAGTTAAGAAATCGAAGTAAAAGACTGGTAAGTCGTGGGAGAGTATACATTTAAAATTTAAACAATCAGAATACAATAGTAAAAAAAAAAAAGGGAATACCACGAACTCTTCAAAAATTAACGGCTTTTGGACGTTTAAAATTTAAACTATCAGAATACAATAGTAAAAAAAGGGAAGACCACGAACTCTTCAAAAATTAACGGCTTTTGGACGTTTAAAATTTAAACTATCAGAATACAATAGTAAAAAAAAAGGGGGAATACCACGAAATCTCCAAAAATTAACGGCTTTTGGGTGATTAAAATTTAAACTATCAGAATACAATAGTAAAAAAAAAGGGAAGACCACGAACTCTTCAAAAATTAACGGGTTTTGGGTGATTAAAATTTAAACTATCAGAATACAATAGTAGAACAAGGGGGGAAAGACCACGAACTCTCCAAAAATTAACGGCTTTTGGACGTTTAAAATTTAAAAAGTAACAAATAAAGACCTTAAAAAGTTAAACTTTAATATTAATGCTCTTGTGCTTTCGATAAGATTGGCTGTGTTGTATGGAGCTAATGAACAAACAATTATCGACTTCGTAAAATGAGCTCATCTTTAAAAAGTATTCAATCACAAAACTAGTATATTAAATATCCGTAAAAATATACACGCGAAGTGAGATAATCTATATAGTTTATTATAGTAGTTTATATTTAACCAGAAAAAGAGGACAACTGAACGAAAAACATGTTGAATATCATAACCACAGAATTGTACTTTTCAATTAACTAAATGATCAAACTTTGCCAAAACAAAAGTTCACGTCATTCACAAACAGGCTTTTGCAGCTTATCAGTAGATTAAATATAATCTAATCCTTTCTTAATGCCACTTTTATATCACAGAAAATTCATATTATCACTTTATTTATTTGTATTAATATCGGCTTTTATTTACTTCTATTATTTTTTAATGTTGTTTATAAAAGGTTGAATCCCGAATCTTCATATGTAGCTTACCGTATCCATGGGTTATGATGTAGCTTATCGTATCCATGGGTTATGATGTAGCTTACCGTGTCCATGGGTTATGATGTAGCTCACCGTATCCATGGGTTATGATGTAGCTTACCGTGTCCATGGGTTATGATGTAGCTTACCGTATCCATGGGTTATAATGTAGCTTACCGTATCCATGGGTTATGATGTATCTTCCGTGTCCATGGGTTATTTTCTTACCCTCTTTGTAGCAATTATAATTGTTCAGTTTCAAAAAAATACTTTACTGTACTATATGTTGTTATTGTTTCTACTAATGAATGTGTTATAATCTGTATAATAAATACTTTCGTGGTTCAAACACAAGAAATACGAAAAAAAGAAAAAACTGGCTCCCTAAAGGATATTAAGAATAAAGACAAAACTCAATGTGACTGAAAAGAAACCCCTAGAGGATATTTATATTTTCCGATATAATAAATTAAGTTTCATTTCAGCTTTGTGACTCCTAAACTTTTAGTTTAAGAAATTTTCTGTGATATGCATAACGAGAGAAACGTTAGAGATATATAATTTAGTCTGCTGTTTATCACGTGAAGATTTAGTCTGCTGTTTATTACGTGAAGATTTAGTCTGCTGTTTATCACGTGAAGATTTAGTCTGCTGTTTATCACGTGAAGATTTAGTCTGCTGTTTATCACGTGAAGATTTAGTCTGCTGTTTATTACGTGAAGGAAAAGCTCTTAGAATAAATACGTATTTCTTTATTTATATTTATTGATATTCTGATATTAGGCGAAACCTATAGTGCTATGGTTATGTTGGTAAAAGAGTAGCCCAAGAGTTGGCGGTGGGTGGTGATGACTAGCTGCCTTCCCTCTAGTCTTACACTGCTAAATTAGGGACGGCTAGCGCAGATAGCCCTCGTGTAGCTTTGCGCGAAATTCCAAAAAACAAAACAAACAAGCTATGGTTATGAATTAATCGTCAGTGTAAGATACTTATTCGTTTATATAAATTTTTGACCAAATAAAACTCGTTATTTATTGGAAAACTCGTCGATTATTGCTGCAGTCAAGTAAACTCGTCGATTATTGTTGCAGTCAAGTAAACTCGTCGATCATTGTTACAGTCAAGTAAACTCGTCGATCATTGTTACAGTCAAGTAAACTCGTCAATCGAACAAAACTGCTATTTTCAAGTACGTTAAATAAAATTTCTTGTTTTTCCCGAAATCTCATCAACCAGTTAAAGCTCGTTATTTTCTGGCAGTCTTGAAAATTAAATAGAATTTATTTTTCTGCAAAATCGCTTATCAGATCAGTAACGTCCCATGTTTTCTAGCAAGTTCGTCAATCAATTAAAGTTCCTTGTTTTTCAATAAACTCGTTGGTCAACTAAAATTCATTGGTTTCCAGTACACTACTTGTCAATGAAAAATATAGAACATTTTGAGCGTTGACTTAACTGGCCAACTTTGTTTGCTGGTAAGTTCGCCGTTCCAGTGGAGCTCCTTGTGTTTCTATAAAGCAGATCATTATTTACGGAAAAGTTACTAACCAGATAAAGTTGAAATTAAAAGCTTACTTTTACTCGTAAATCTTACTAGAAGACACAAAGTTTTATTGTTTATAAAATAACATCTGTTTATAAAGTTTAGAGACTCAGTACTTGACTGTTTTAAAGTATCGTGTGAAAAAAGTAGCAACTGGCAATATGTTTTAGCCTAAAGCTACAAAATAGGCTATTTTCGTTCTATCCATCACGGGGAATCAGACCCCGAACTTGGACGTTCCAAGTCCGTTATCTTACCGCTGATCCACTAGGCGACCCAATGGACAGACAGCATAAACTCCTTTCCCGCAGCGTAGTTACTTCTGATATAATTTCTCCTAAGTTCAGCTTAATTTGAATCTTATCAGAAGCCTAAAAAAATAATTTAAAAAAAGATAATCTAAATTCAGGAGAAGTACACTGTATATATATATGTGTCTCAATTCAGGAGAAGTACACTCTATATATGTCTAAATTCAGGAGAAGTACACTGTATATATGTGTAAATTCAGGAGAAGTACACTGTATATATGTGTAAATTTAGGAAAAGTACACTGTATATATGTCTAAATTTAGGACAAGTACACTGTATATATGGTTTTATGTGAAAGTATAGTTTATAATGTTACTTTTGTGTCACATCACAATATGGACAAAGAAGGTTTTGTTTGTAATACAAACCATGAAATGACACCCCTCTTGTCCATCTAAAAATATAACATCGAAACAACAGGTACATCAGCTGTTGTAAGCGGTCTCTGATTGTTTCAATGTGCTCTGAGAGTATTTGCACGTAACATATTGAAGTCCCTCAAGGTAAACATGGCTGAATGCACGAGGGCGGATATCATAAACTAGGGTCTCAAATCAACGAGCCAAGAGGTCACGTTGAATAGATAGATCGATGGACCAGGTATCTTTATAAATATTTGATTTCTCGTAATCTGTACTTGCGCGTGCGCAAAGGACACGAACCCTGATATCTTTACACGCTATATACCTTATATATATATGCACACTGCGTGCAGCCCTTGGTAATACAAAATAAATCAGTTCTCTCTTGGTCAGCTAACATATTTCAATATTTAGTGTACAAAAAATAGCATTTCATATTTAAGCTGCTATTACAGATAGCATATCATTATAAAACGAAAACGAACTGAATGAGAATTAATAGCGTTCTTCGTGATACAAATTGATAGTCTGTTCATAAATACTGGTGTAATAATGGTAATATAAAGACGGAGAAGTAACGTGAACATGAAAACATAATATAGATTTTTAAATTATATACGAACTCACTTTTTAAACATTTTATACCGTACGCATTTTCAGTAAAGTTTACTGTACACCAAATAGTTTTGAACTCACTTTAACGCATTTTCAGTAAAGTTTACTGAACACCAAATAGTTTTGAACTCACTTTAACACATTTTCAGTAAAGTTTACTGTACACCAAATAGTTTTGAACTCACTTTAACACATTTTCAGTAAAGTTTACTGTACACCAAATAGTTTTGAAAGTGATTCCTGAATATCCATATTTCGCATTAAGAATAATGATTAAGTTTTTACTTGAATAGGTTATTTTTAATTTTTTGAAGAAGCATCATTAACACGCAAGGGATTGATCATATGTGCGGTTTCTCAATCCCACTGTCACTTGGTCAGTGCATCTCTTTCCAAAGGATTAAAGGTGCTTAAGAAAAGATATATATGTATATATATATATATATATTGATATTTCATTATTGGAAAAGCGCATATTGTACTCAACCTTGAGCTTCTTTATTACTAATATAGAAATTGTGTTAGGCGAAACACATTAGTACTAATTTTGTTTTGGGGATTTCTACCATATATGTTAATGTTGCATTTTGTATGGACTTCTTATGTGTGGAATTCTATGGTAGACAATGTTTTGATGTCTATGCTGAAGCATGGCCAGGTGGTTAGGGCGCTCGACTCGCAATCTGTGGGTCGCGGGTTCGAATCCCCGTCCCATCAAACATGATCGCCCTTTCAGCTGTGGGGGCATTATAATGTGACGGTCAATCCCACTATTCGTTCGTAAAAGAGAAGCCCAATCTATGCTGAGGCCTTCATGATCTTAGAAAATTAAAAATTATTAAGATACCAGTAAACTTGTACACATAATATAATTCACAAATAAAAACTACAGTTATATAACACTGGATGTAACACCAGATGAAATTAATGACAAACACTCAGTACAGCTCAACACAGACAAAGAAGGAACTTCAAGAGGACATTGAACCATCCAATCCTATGAGTATGAATGCTCTTCTTGTATATGCAACACAAACTTACTGATGAAACAACGTCATCCGTCACAAGATTTTTCGTATGTGTCACGAACTAAAGATTCTACTCTGTATATCGTACTAACTACTTTTCTAAAACTATTCATGGAACAAAACACACATCCCAATCATTCAATGTCTAATGTGTTGAAGTTTAACCTGTGTAAAAATAAGTTGAATTTAAATAGTTCTAGTTTTTCTTCAGTGTGAACTTTGGCTTGAGCTGATTGTTCAATATTTCAATCAGCGAAGAAGTTTAAACTGTTTAGTCTCAAAATGTATTTGTTTGTCGCGCGAAAAGTTTTTTAGAGGTAGATGTGTTAACAAAAACTGTATTAGAAAACTTTATTCATCCGCGAATAGCCTTTCACGTGAGGAGCCTAACTACTGATATGTTCTGTGTTATTTATTATTTGAACTGATATGTTGTTTAAGTGAGAGAATGGAGTAGTATTGTTGTGAGCAACGGAAGCGCACTGATGTAGTATTGTTGTGTCCAACAGAAGTGTTGTGGTATTCTCAGGAGCACTGATAAACTTAGAGAAGAAATAGTAACTTGAGAAACATAAGTAAATGTATTACATCGTTAAACCGAAGTTTTATAATTCTGACTGAGTTTGAAGAGGAAAAGAGAATATGTCACAATGCAGACAAAGTGAAAAATAAAATAGTTTTTATTTTCAACAAAGCAATTGAGTAAACTAGATAATGAGCAATACTTCTATATAACAGAAAGACAAGTTTGAATTATATGTTTTATTCTGAAGATTATAATTGTAGACTGGGAGATGTGTTACGTAGTTTTTATAAAAACCAATAGCGTTATCCAAAACAGAGTGTAGGTACTACTCACGTCATTAGTTTTCCCAAGTAAAAGTAGGCAGAACTTAAGCACCAGGCATTACTAAGCCTAAACACGATGATGTTACTAGTGGCAGCAAATAAAAAATCCGAATATAAGTCTGCGTCAACATTACTCATGAGAAACGTTTAAAAATATCTATGTTTATGTTTTTAATTATGCACAAAGCTACACAAGGGCTATCTGTGCTCTGCCCACC
Source organism: Limulus polyphemus (assembly GCF_000517525.1). Classification (NCBI taxonomy): domain Eukaryota; kingdom Metazoa; phylum Arthropoda; class Merostomata; order Xiphosura; family Limulidae; genus Limulus; species Limulus polyphemus. Next base: position 115,904 of record NW_013666991.1, on the reverse strand, counting down.
ACGGGTATCGAAACCCGGTTTCTAGCGTTGTAAGTCCGCAGACATACCGCTGTGCCACTGGGGGGCTAAAAATATCTAAGTGAGACACACACCGTGACCAACTCTCGCCCTAATAAATGAAAGCA
>NW_013666991.1:105287-114818 GCF_000517525.1 Limulus polyphemus | reverse complement strand
GAGAATTCCATTCCTCATCAGTGACCCTGTAGGTGGAAGTAGTCTTGAAAAGGATCTTCCTTGCTTTTCCAAGTATTTTCAGTTGTAATTATCTCTTTTCAAGCCTTGTGGAATTGTCGAGCCACTTCAGAGGAGTTTGCTTTGATGTGACACATTGTATTCACAAACCTCAAGTTACTGTTCATGCTATTGTCTTTACATATCAATCGGATTTTAATTCTGTTATGCTAGAGGGTGTAGTGAGCTGGGATTGGATTTGGTGCCACAGCCAGAAATTGTGTGTTCTTGAGCTGAGAACATAGATAGTTGCAGTCTATTTTTGAAGAAGATAGATTTTCCTCATGTTAAAGATAAAAATGAGGGTGTAGGTAGGAGATTTTTCCCAGTTTTAATTTGGTAGTTTCCTAGATTGTAAGCCCAGGAAGGTCTTCTTAGGTATCGAAATCGTATGGTCTTGCTAAACATGTGCAGATATGTTGCTCCAATGGTTTTAGGTTGTAGCAAAACCTCTTAAAGAATATTTGAAGGAAACTATTGCTTTAATTTCCTTCTTGGCCCTTTCCTTCAGTCTTGATGCAGTGGCGATGTCAACCACACATGATGTACAGTTGAGAGGTTTAATTCCAGGATTGTTTCAGAGAAGATGGTGATGTCTCTCAGAATGAAGGTGAGATGTTGGTAACTGGAGGCACTATCAGCTCTCGAGGTTCCAATGTCAGATCATTGATGACATCTGATAGAGCCATCATATTGTGCTTGATGACCTGCAAAAACTTTCATCCACTTACACGATTCCAGCAGCAGCCATATTGACTCCCATTGTTATGGGTACACACAGGAGAAGCCTTCAAAGTCACTGCATAGAGCATAATCTTCATAGTAGAGGGCGTGTGGGTATGTAGGTGTGTGTTATGTAGGCAAACAGCAAAACTTCTGGTTAGTAGTAAAAAAAGGTTAGGTTGGGATTTCAAATGCTTGGTGAACCTGGTTTTTGATTCTTCAGAAATTCAGTTAAAAGTATAAGTTTTAAAGTTGTAACTACTCAGTTACAACTAAAATCTTCTGCAAACACAAATTTTATACTAGAATATACGAAAACTCTTGCTTTGACTAGATGAAATTTCTACATACATACACATATTCATGTGTATATCGACTGTAGAAGATGTTCCTTCTGCACCTAGGAACATCCTAGTCCACAAAACTTTGTCTTGGGCACAATTTATCAGTGTATAAGTTCTGCATTCATAAGACATAAGTACATAGTTATCACGAACAATTATACTTTTCACTTCACCATACAACTACAAACACAATTGCACTATCTCTTGGTACAGCACCCAGCAGGAATTAACAATTGTGTATGTGGTAAACCAACATCAGAGCTTCAATTAAACATATTTATGACTGAAACAGTTGCTCACAGTTTTCATCCCATCTAAAATTCTAATTAAAACAGAAAATGATGCAACAGCCTTGGAAATTTTAGCCATAAAACGTCAGTAATATGATATAATGGTCATGGGTTGAGGTCAATTTATCACCAGTGTGAGCTTTACAAGTATAAGAAACTACATGTCTTCCCACAAAGTGATCAAGAAACTCCATCTACATATGTATAAACACCCACTTCTATGGTTTAAACTTCAAGCCTGCCCTTCTTATCTGCTGAATCAAAGCATAATTTTTCAGGTTATCAGCAGCAGACTCAACCATGCATTCTTACACAAGACTTCATAAACTTAGGCTAGGCACCTCCCACATTGTAGCCATCTCAGTGTAAACTCCATTAGTCTTTCGAAAATGGTGGGCATCTTACACACGCCAAATGCCATGAGGTAGGACTTTTACAATCATCGTTCATGCTAAAATCAGTTTTAGGTATGCTCTCATTATCCAGTTTGGTGTAAAAAGACTTCGTAAACCTAGGCTAGGCACATCCCCCATTGTAGTCATCTCAGTGTAAGCTCCATTAGCCCTTCGAAAATGGTGGGCAAGTTACATACGCCAAATGGCATAAGGTAGGACTTTTACAATCATATTTCATGCTAAAATAAGTTTTAGGCATGCTCTCATTATCCAGTTTGGTGTAAAATGCTAAGCCAATAGCCATCTTCTAATATGTCCATGCAATCTTTTGTTTATTGGAGGAGAAAGGCATAACCATGTTCATTCAGTTAAAATCAACTGCATATGTTATTGTAGACTTGTTCCTGTCTTCAAACTTGTTTTTCAGTTATAGCCTTGAACCTAACAGGGCGAGAATATCCCCCACATCCAGGTGATATCACACCATCTCACATGGTAGTCCATTGACATAGTGGGATATACCTTCTTACACAGATCATTCACATAGGTGGACAAGTTACTGTGAGACTCCTTTTTTGAGACTTGAACTCTACTCAATGGATAGATGGTTTTTCTATTGGATTGAAATGTCAGTAAAACTCAGCTACAACTATATTTCAGCCACCAAGTTGTTACTCATTCACTCAAGTACTCTGTCGAATTAATCGTCAGAACTTCCAAATTCAACATCAGATGTTACATCATCCGCCCCTTGAGTCTAGTCATTTCAAACAGCTATCTGCTTGACTAATTTCAAGAAATAATCCAAATTTTGTTAGCTGCACCCTTAAAAACTAGGCTAAAAATCTGCTAATGTCAAACAGAGAGACCACTAGTAGTGATGATATCATCCTTTTATTTCATAAAATCTCAGTTAACAAGGCGGAGATGTCCTAAACATTTGGGATACAGCGTAGTAGGTGTAACCACGGGTCCGTACATTTAGATGAATGCTAGATCTTTGCTCCTGGGTCTTAGTAGGATGATTTGCCAAGGACAGCTTGTCTATGGGCTCAGAACCATTCCAATTCTCTCCATAACCTATGGTTACACTGGCAGTATTCAACTCATCATGACTGTCCCATAGAACACCATATTTACCAGTCAGTGTCATCTGTCTCAAGTGCTTGTCAAACAGCTCGGTTTGCTGGACGTTATCTGCTAGTGGCACTCCCAGTCCATTTTGGTTTTTCTTTGTTGGTATCAGCCGGAGTCAGAGTAATGCTATCCTAGCTAGGCAACTGCCCAGGAGCCCTGTAGAGACTTGCTTATTTGTTCCCAGATTCACCAGACCACAAATTACAACGATGATACACAGTTGCCTGCCTACTGTGTACTGAGATCAATCATCAGACTTAGAACTTAATCAGCAGCGTTTGAATTTCACAATTTCGGCAAAAATCTGACATCCAGGAGAGAATTTCTTCAAGAACTGACTACTTCTAAGACAGCCATGTAACCTTGGTTTCTCTTGGTTATGCGTCCTCCTACTTATGTAAAAGGTAAGGAAATTGTCTGCAAACACACTTAAAACACACAATAAATAACAAACTCTGTTCTGTGGTATTCAGAGGTGCATTGATAACCTTAGAGATAAGGATAATAACTATAATAGCATGAAGAAAGTAAAAAAATGTAATATATAAGTATGTCGATTTTCTGTAGCTCCGACTGAGTTTGATGCCCAAAATAAACTTGATGCAATGTGGACAAAGCAGAAGAAAAATATTATGCAATCTCTACAAAAACAATCTAAAAGCAAACAAATGCACTGGATGATGCTTCTGTATGACAGAAATAAGTTTGAATTAGTTGTGTTATTCTGAAGAGTTTGTTTGTGCACAAAGTTACACAATTACCTATCTGTGCTATGTCCACCACGGGTATCGAACCGGTTTTTAGCACTATAAGCCCGCAGACTTACCGCTGTGTCACTGGAGGATATTCTGAAGGTACTCTGTAGATTCAGACACTAGACGGACAGAGTATGCCGTTATATATAGAAAAACAATAACAACATTCTACTCGGAACACAGGCGCTAACCTAGTCATTAATGGTCTCAAGTGATAATAGAGAGAGTTTCACCTCCAGGCATTAAACATGATAATTTTACCAAAGAAAGGATATAAGTGATCCAAAAATAAGTCTCTACTAATGCCTTTTATAATAAATATCTAATAATGCCTAAGTAGGACAAACTCCTTGACCAAGATCAATACTGCTCAAGGAGGATTTCCTGTAAGTGCTCTAAAAGTTCGTATATCTGGAAAATTTGGGTAAGCTAAACAGTTTAGCTTTCTAAGTTAAGAAAGAGAGAATACATTAGACGATATCGAGAAGGCAGCAGAAATTACCCTATTCCAAAGCGGAAAATCATATTTGAATAGAGTAGCAACATTTGAGACTGGTAAAAGAACGAAAAGGTTCTGAGTTTCACACACGAACAAGGGTGTTAAAACATTACATGATAGAGTAGCAACGTTTGAGACTGGCAAAAGAACGAAAAAGTTTTGAATTTCACACAAGGGTGTTAAAACATCACATGATAAAGTAGCAACGTTTGAGACTGGTAAAAGAACGAAAAGGCTCTGAATTTCACAGAAGTGTGTTAAAACATCACATGATAGAGTAGCAACGTTTGAGACTGGTAAAAGAACGAAAAGTTTCTGAGTTCCACACGCGAACAAGGGTTTTAAAACATCACATGATAGAGTAGGAACGTTTGAGACTGGTAAAAGAACGAAAATGTTCTGAGTTTCACACACGAACAAAATGATTTGAAACTTGAGTACAGATTTGTATCATAATGTCTTGAGGAAAAGATACAAAAAACAAACAAACTAATGTGGTGACAGATTTTTACAAATACAAGTCCTAAGTACATAAAAAAAGATTTGTTTGTTTCAGAATTTTACCACAGTTATCTGTACATAGCCATCCCTAATATCGAATTGATAGACGATGGCTAATATAGAATTGATAGACTAGAGAGAAGACAGCTAGTCAACATAATCTACTACCAATTCTTGAGATACTATTGCTTCATTGAACACCCATTCTTATGGTGCACAACACTTCTCCAAAGGGAGGAGAACATTCTTTTGGGAAAGTGCCACGAACCATGAACCCTTGGAAAGGAAAAAAAGAAAGATAGTCATTTACATATAACAATTTTATTCTTATGTAGCATCAAAGATTTTGCAAAATGCGGAATCATTCAACGTTCGTTTTGCTACTCTGATCACAGAAGTACCAAACAAGGAGTTTAAACATTACAAATATAAATCGTTCTTTAGAAAGTCTGTATTAAACTGTTAGTTTCGCAGTAGTTTGTGCAGCTGCTAAACTATGAACATTTTTGTTTCTCAAATATGTAGTAAGTTACAAATTTCAAAATACCATGCATTTATGCATTCGTCTCCTTGGTGAGTCAGAGGTAAATCTATTGACTTACAATGCTAAATTCCATGGTTCGATTCCCCGAGGTGGGCAGAGTGCAGATAACCCATCGTGTAGCTTTGTAATAAAAAAACAACAACTTTATGCATTCGAGCTTGCAATCGAAGCAAAGACAGGAAAACAAAATCTGAGATTTATTTTTAACTTATAAAATCAAACTTGTACATTTTTTTTTGCTTTTTCGGCTAGAATTCATTATTCATGTTGTTTGCTTAATGATATTCATACGCAACAAAAATATAAAATACCAATTAGGGTGCGTTATCTAAAATTTTAGTTGACGAATCCAATGAACGAATACGGATTGTATGAAGGAAATTTTCCTCCAGTTTTTCTTTATAGTAGGAATGTTGATGATACACACAGTGACGTGTTTCTCTTTGTGTACACGTGTCGTGTTTTGTGCATAGAAAATATATAAAAATACATTTTCAGGTAAATAATTTTAATTTCGGACACATGATGACAGGAATATTTATTACAATATCACATTCTAGGAATTATTCCTAGAAACGAGAGTTGCCTTCAAAATGGTATTTATTGTATACTGAACGTTCAGTTTTTAGGACTTTCCACACACACATATTTTGGAGCATTTTATTTATATGCTGAATTGACTGATTATGGGTGTATAAGATTATTGCTTCAAAACAATAAATGTAAAAAAACAAAAACATATCTTGGTGGCATGCAAGAAAATGGGAAATCTCTTCGATTATCAATGGGACTCGACAGCTGTTTCTGGTATAGCGGTAGTGTAGTTATTAAAGACCATTTCCTTGACAGGCTATTCAAAGATATTTATCAACAGAATTTATTAGCAATAGCAGTCGAAAGGAAATAAGATTGCTACTACTAAAATCTGGCATTTGAACAAGAAAATAAAAACATTGGATATTTTTTTTAAGTTCCGTCAGACGTCCTAATTGTTCGAATCTTTCAACTATGGACAAAATTCGAATATTTTCAGCTGTAAAAACGAAGTCCGTTATAAATATTTTGATATTAACAGAAAATGACTAGTATGAAAACAGTATATCTCAGATGCAGAGAGAAAAGCATAGTTTTAGTGTTTAGAGTGTAAACTGCAGATAACGAATGACTGGAAACGTGTAATTTCGTCAGATGAGTTTCATTTTACCACCTTTTGTACTGAAGGTAGAGGAAAAGACCTGAACAAAAAGAGAATGGCAAGGTTGATCACGGTTGTATTGTTCTAACAATATAATGGTGCCAGGAGCATTCTTATGGCAGAAAGTTGATCTTTTTCGCCTTTGAAATGGGCCAAAGACACCCATAGTGATCTTAAATGTTATAGCTAATCACGTGCACTTCACAATGGTGCATTTCAACACGATATTTCCAGGACGATAATAAAATAATCCATTTTGTTTGTATTGCCAATTAATTAGTTGGAAAAGCACGTCAGCTATATCAGCCATCTTTCTTGGCTAGCACAATTACCGAAGCTTTGAGATGAACGACGCATTTGTCACATTAATCTTCTACCAATACATGCGAATCAGTCATGCACCATGTATTATAATCGAACAAGACACCTTCTGGCAACTTGTGAAGTCTATGTCAGACTAAAGCTCAAGCTCTAACGGCGGCGAAATATGGTCCATCATGATATTAGGTGAGGATTCAGATAAAGTAGCCAGTAGATGTATATATTTGCTGCAATGTTTGAATGGTCTACAAAATGAGGAAAATGAGCTTATTGTTTAATAATAGAATTTTCTGATAAGAGGATATTTTTTGCTTTTATGAAGGAAAGTCACTGGTTCTAAGACGAAGTTTCTGTTGCCATGCGACGAGAAAAATATACTACATAGAAGACACCCACGCCTCTATACTTCTTTACTACATAAAACGTATAAAGATTCTGAAATGTATCTTCAAGTAGCAGTATTTGGAATCGTTATTTGACGCCCAATATTTCAATCTTCTAATATTACTTTTAAGATGTAAGGAACACATATTGATCCAAAATTAATCTAGTTTGCGTTGATAACAAGTGATCCACTTTAAATTAACCTACAACACAATTATAACTCACGGTAAACGTTGAGAAAATAACATAGCTTCTTTAACCTAAATTTATAACATAATAATTACAAGGTTTATCAAACAAATTATATATATATATATTATCTGATTATAAAAACACCACGCAAAATGTAGCATTAAATATTTCAGAGTTTCATTATAAGAATATTAATTTTGTCAACATAATCTTTGTGACATCAAACTTAAGTAATAAGACATTTTAAAATAGTCTTAGATTACAAAATTATGTATTTACAGTTTATGCATTTGTTTGTCAACGTCTCGGTTTCTGAATATTTACCATATTCACAACTCGTAAGTAATATTTTCCTTTCTTCATTAAAAGTTTCCTTATTGTCCGTCAATCCGAGATATTAACATACAAGGACATTTATAGGAAGTAAATAAAAAAAACTTGTTTGAAAAAACAAAATCAAATAAATTACTTACACCAAGGATGAGCTGGAAGCAGTTAGAGCAGTTACAGAGACGCGTTAAAGAAATTTCCGACAGGTGTCGCAATGAAGGTGGTATCTGTGAGAGAGCACTGTTTCAGCACGCTCGTGTTCTTAGAAGACCCAGACACTAGTGAAATCATCGCTCTCGTGGATTGAAAAAGGTAAATTTTAACTTACTTCTGAAGCATTTATAGGTAAAATGTTTGATTTAACTCAATTATATTCTTTGTTTTAAAAATAATCAATCTTAAGTAGAATAACTAAGCTGTGTGTAGCACACATTTTTCTACTTTTCTTTCTTAAAACAGGTTGGCATATATGAAAACACATATTGTACTTCCAAATTCAATGAAATGGCTATTAATATTATAAGACGAGGATCCGGCCCGGCATGGCCAGGTGGTTAGGGCGGTCGACTCGCAATCTGCGGGTCTCGGCTTCGAATCCCCGTCACACTAAACATGCTCGCCCTTTCAGCCGTGGGGGCGTTATAAAGTGATGGTCAATCCCACTATTCGTTGGTAAAATAGTAGCCCAAGAGTTGGCGGTGGGTGGTGATGATTAGCTGCCTTCCCTCTAGTCTTACACTGCTAAATTAGGGACGGCTAGCGCAGATAGCCCTCGTGTAGCTTTGCGCGAAAATTAAAAAAACAAACAAGACGTTGATCACAGACACACAGTCCATTTTAATAGTTGGTAGCATGACGCAATTCAACGTTTTTTTCAACAGTATCTAATGTATCTTGCAATGGTTTTACAACGCGATCGAAACTTCTCTCTGACCATAAGCATTAACAAAATGGCTTTCCATCTTGTTTTCGATCGAGTTTAATATTCTGTTTTTTACTTTTAAACTTAGTTATTTTCGGTAGTGCAGCATCACCAGCTGTTTATGTCGACGATTATACTATACATTTATACTATACATGTTATGTGAGTTTATATTGATCAAATCTCTCAGAGTAACCAAAAAAAAAAAAAAAAGAATTAGACACTGAATTTCGTTTTCTCTGTGTTCAATTTAACAGCCTATATTTGTCTATCGAAATTAAGACGCTGGTCGTCAGTATTGTGTCGTTTAAGGGCCATAGCGTAGGTTTAATTGTAGATGAAAAGAAATTAAACGTGGAAGACTGATTTAAAAACACTTTTGCCTATCGTCAGTATGAGATGAACAATATTTGGCCTCAAGCCACGAATAAAGTAACTGGTATTTTAAAAATGACTTTAATTCCATTTCAACTTTTTTTTCCATATCACTCTGAATTATTCGTGTAGCACGTGCTGCTCACAATTGTGTTTAACCTCGATCATTTAATCAACTACATAAAAAATTTTGTTTTTTGGTAGGGAATGCATGATGTCTTTGATCGATCACGTATCGCTCACCTATCTATAAAAAGCAAGAAAGGTACTTAACCTGCTTTGTTAAATGACAGTAAACAAGCATTACAAGTTTTACCCGATTATTACAAGGGAACTTGAAAAGCTGGATTTAATAATACAAACCTTAGTTTTTCTACATGAAGTAAACAATGTATAAAATACATGAATCAAAAGCTAACCAGCCCCTCACCCGCATGATGACTAGATTTTATAAGTGAAAGAAAGTTGTAATTAACAGTCAGTAACTTATAATGGCTGGAGACGGCTTTAAATGGGGAATGAAGAAAAACTTATATTAAAGTTTTTCTTCATTACCCATTTAAGCCG
>NW_013666991.1:100959-104249 GCF_000517525.1 Limulus polyphemus | reverse complement strand
ATGGGTAATGAAGAAAAACTTAATATTAAAGTTTTTCTTCATTACCCATTTAAGCCGTCTCCAGCCATTATTAGTCTCAAAGTGGGTTCCTCGTCATCGAATTTGAAGTCAGTAACTTAGCTTGTTAAGTATAAATTTTAGAAAAAAAACAAATAACTTATCTATTCACTTTATATATATATATATTTTTGTGTAATAGCCATCGAAGGTGTAAAGAAGAGCGAGATATGTCCTACGTAAGATTTACCATACAATTACAATGGAGATTTCAAACACGAGCCTGACAAACAAAGAAGGAACCAAAGACTTCACCGTTTCTGCAGTGGCAGTTGGCTTCACACTTGTCATAACTTGCATCTCTCTACTCGGTAATTCGGCTGTAATCGCAATAACAAGGATGGACAACGAACTTCGGCTTCAAGTGAGTTACAAATATAATGATAGATATGTTTCAAGATTTTGTACAAAATAGATGTGCAAATGCGACTCACGGTATTTTAATGCTTTTGAAAATGAGTTTGTTAATATATTTTTATCAAATAAATTTAAAAAGTTTATTCCGTTTTTTTTTTCTCACCCTAAATATTTGCTGTATCAGATGGATAGATTTGTGAATTTGCTAATATTCAATATACCACGTGTCTGGTGCGTGTGCTTGTTCTTTATTTAGAGGGTGGTAAGATCTGTAGCTACTTTTTCTTTCTTATTTAAAATCATTTAACCCTAAATGATGTAGAAAGCTATTACACCGAGGTGTGAGGCCTTCACACGAAGCAGTAAATTAAATTTATGACTTGTTTTCTTTAGGTTATAAAGTTTTACACCTATGAATAATACTTGAAATACACTCATCAATTTTCTTTTCGTTCCAGGTTTCCAATCTGCTAATAGTAAACTTAGCGGTAACAGATCTTCTAACAAGTCTCCTGGTGATGATTCCTAGCGTAACGGCGCTGTTTTATGAAAGGTGGATTCTGGGAGACGCCCTCTGTAAGCTCCACTGTAGCTTCAACTATTGCTTCATCATCGTCTCTATGTTAAGCCTCTCTTTGATCACCATAGATAGAGGCGTGGCAATGAAAAACCCCCTTCGATATGTCCAAACAATGACTAACTGTCGTATCGGACTTATGATAAGCTATGTCTGGATACACGGTTTAGTGTTTGCTATTGTTCCTAGTTTAAATGACTGGGTACATTTCGACTACTCTGAAGCTGTGTGCACTATTAAATGGGAAGTCGATGTGGGCATTATTACTTATGTAACTGCTGCTTTTATGTGTTGTTTTATTTTACCAGCTGGAATTATCGTGTTTTACAACTTCTCCATACTTCGTTCTGCTCTAAAGCTAAAACATAACGTTATACAACCGAAACTCTTACAATCCGAAACGTCAACGATAGAGAGAATGTTGGGAACGAGAAAGATCTCTAGTTCTCAAGGCAGACGACATTCTACGGGATTTATAAACCAGAAAATCGTCAAGAGCATTTTAGTGATTATACTCGTATTTTTTGTGTGTATGACACCGTTCTGTCTGACAAAGCTGTTAAAGGTGCTTGTTGGTGTCCATGTAGTTCCTCCTTGGCTGAGTTTGTTTTCTACTGCAATACAATTCACTGCGTCCGCTACCAACCCCTTCATCTACGCTGTCTTTCGAAGAGATTTCCGAGATGCATTCAAGCGACTAATTAGACGTCTGTTTGTGTTCTAACAGGAACCATCAGTAAAATCTATTTGTTATTGTGAAAAAAAGTAAGAACTTTATGACATCTCGTCTGTTGGGTTTTCGATTATAAATATACCCGTTCGCAAATAAATGTTCCATGTAGAATTACGCGTTGATTTTGCCATCTTAGAGGACGCGATAACAACAGTGAAGGGCTCAGAAATAGTTAAGGTTGTTGCGGCATAAGTTATACTTAAATTTCAAACTTGTCACTTAAGCTCGAACTTTATGAGAAAGTGATTTAACCTGAGCTTCTTTTTATTAATTGGATATCATGTGTACTCATTACAAAATTCGTTGCCACATAATTCTGATCAAACCACAATTATTTGCATGTTTCAATACATTTTTTTTATCAACACCAGATATAAAAACGAATGTTGCACAGCCTAAAGTTGCATTCAGTAATTGTGTACGAATGCAAAAAATCTCTATCGTTGAACAATCGGTTTTGACTGGTTTAAAATCAAATAAATCAGAACACTTAACTTCATACGTTTTAATTGAAATGGTTAATTAGCAATCTAGTGGCAACATCATTAACTACTTGTACAGTATGTATATGGATGATTGTAGGTTACATATGGAAATATATAACAAATAGGATGATTATATCGTTAAAGTAGACAAAAGTAAGACGATCATTTCGTTAAATTAAACATAAGTAGGATGGTTATTTCGTTAAATTAAACAGAAGTAGGATAATTATCTCGTTAAAGTAGACAAAAGTAAGACGATCATTTCGTTAAATTAAACATAAGTAGGATGGTTATTTCGTTAAATTAAACAGAACTAGGATAATTATCTCGTTAAAGTAGACAAAAGTAAGACGATCATTTCGTTAAATTAAACATAAGTAGGATGGTTATTTCGTTAAATTAAACAGAACTAGGATAATTATCTTGTTAAAGTAGACAAAAGTAAGACGATCATTTCGTTAAATTAAACATAAGTAGGATGATTATTTCGTTAAATTAAACATAAGTAGGATAATTATCTTGTTAAAGTTGACAAAATCAGGACGATTATCTCGTTTGAAACGTCAGATTTAGTTCACATCAGATTTCAATGCATTAATGTTTTATAATATTGGGCATGGCTTATTGAGTAGGGTGCACTTACTTTGAATCAGGAGATTCGAGGTTCGTGTCCCGTTGCAACAAAACACGCTCCGCACTGTGGAGCCGTGGATGTGTTATATGGTGAAATCCCACTATTTGTCAGACAAAAGTTAGAAAACATTTCCTCTAGTCCAGTGATTCTCAAATGTTTCGGACTCACGTACCACTTTTTGTTTAATGTTTTATAACTACAAACCCAGGGCTAACTAAAACCTGGTGACAAAAATTCATATTTTAAACACTTACCCTTTAATGGGAAGGATGCGATTGTTTTTCTCGCATGATTGAAGAATATGTGGTAACATTTTTGTCAATTTGAAGGGAAGAAAATACTGGCGAGACTATAAGTGAGGAGAGTAGTACGTACGTAGAAAGTTCAGATAGGGTTTATTACAAATTTTATGATTTTTATATTAATTGTGTCGTGTACCACCAACAA
>NW_013666991.1:94329-100192 GCF_000517525.1 Limulus polyphemus | reverse complement strand
TTTTTAACTTGTCTTTTTAAATAAATGTAATCAAATTTTCTCTCTGCGAAAACCTACCCTGTTTCTTTGCTTATATAGTTATTTGTAAACATCTCACGACGTGTCACCTAAAGGCATTCATGAATTACGTGCACGAACTTAGTATATATACATGACCTTCAAATGAGATCTTTACCTGCTTTTCAAGCTGGAATTAATTTGAATAAAAGTTATCACTACTTGCCCCTTTCCTCTTTGCTTGCAAGACCTTGATATTCAAAAAATGTTTTCCTCGTGAAATGTTTCTATTTTAAATTTAATAAAGTCATTGATTTGCCGCTTATTTTCCTGCGCATGAATATAAACATTGTACTCATTAGCTTTATACCCATATAATAGATTTTTTACATTATTGCTTTTTTTTACACGTGTCAATGTTTATCTAGTTATCTGTAAACATCGCACGACGCATTACTTCAAGGAATCGCTGAAGTACATGCAGAAATTTAGTATACGTACATGACTTTCAAAGGGGACTATTTCAATTTTTTAAAATCAAAATATAAAATGATTAAAAAAAAATCGTTTCGTATTAAACCTCATACAGTTTATGCACAGATGACTAAACGGCTAGGTCAAAGACTCCCAAGGGTTCAAATATAGCCCTGCTTAATTTCGAATAAATGACCAGAGCGAAAGCACGCAGCCAGCAACACCTGCCATCGTAAGGCCTCTTTGAACCGAATAATAAAATTGACTGTCACTTTTATAACGCATCCACAGCTGAAAGGGCGGAACGTATTTAGTGGTATCATGTCTCGAACCCTTGGCCCATCGATCTTCAGTCCTACAAGCTAACCGCTAAGGCCAAGTCCGGTCGTTCGAAAAACTTAATTGAAAATGTTTATTTCAAGCAATAACAAGTTATTTTCCAACTATACAAATTAAATATAAAGGTTTATTTTGAATTCGTTTTATTAGACAATGAGTAACACCTTGCAGGAAAATTACCCTAAGAAATGCAGTTCAATGACAGAGAAGAGCGGACATTAATGACCTTATTGTCAATAAATACTGCGCTAATACTAGATGCTTAAAATAATCCGTTATGTAAATAAAATTAGCAGGATCATAGGTTTAGGAAAAAGATCTCAACTATGAATATTAGAGTAGAATCTTAGCAGATTTTCTTTTTAAAAAAATCGTTTAGTTAATTTTGAAATGATCATAGTTTATATTCAGTTCAAATAGATCATAAACTGCAAAATAGAGGTCTTGTAATACATATACATAATGTCCAACCAGTAAGTCATGACAGAATATCCTGAGAACCATTCTATTACATCACCACGGTACTTTATATTAGCATTTATTTTCAGGTAAAGAGCATTCATCGGGTCAATAAAGTGTAACGTACGAGCAATCTTGGCGTACTAGACGTTACTACACTCAAAGAAGATGGTAACAGAAACACGCAAAATCAACAATACTGAAAGAAACATGCAAAATCAACAATACTGAAAGAAACACGCAAAATCAACAATACTGCAAATACTTGTGGCATATTCTCTTTCACTCAGCTTCCGTACAGTTTGAAGTAATAAAGAAACGTGGTTAAATCTATTCTTTTAACAACTGTATTAGAAAAATTATAAAGCTGTTTTTAAAAGTTATAGAATAATAGAAAATACATTACGATGCTGGTTAAAACCACAGATCCTGTAAATCAACTATCTGAACGTCAGTTATTATAAACGCGATTCCATTCTTATTTTGAATCTATATCTCTGGGTGGTTTGGTTTGGTATGAATATCGCGCACAGCTACGCTAGGGCTATCTGCGTTAGCCATCCTTAAGGTAAGGCAGCTAGTTAACACCACCTCCCGCCAACTCTCGGGCTACCCTTTTGCCAATGAATAGTGTGATTAACCGTTATTTTTATAATGCTCCCGCAGTTGAAAGGGCGAACATGTTCGGTAACGGGGATTCGAACCCGCAGATTGCGAGCCGAGCGTCCAAACCACTAAGCCGTGTCAGGCCCATTTTCTCGATGGTCGAGGAATCCTTTCACACGTAAAATAATAATGCTGAAATATAAACCGACACTATTCTAATCAATGACTTTTTAGTTATGTTAAGAAATAAACCATTCTTTTTTTTAAGGTTAACATTGTCTTAAAGCAAGACTGTTGAAAATGGTTCTATTCAAACATTTAAGTTTATGAACTAACAGATAAATTTTCTACACATTGAGATCAATGCTATAACGCTCGACAATGTAATCGATCACTCCGTATTGCATGCATTAATGTCAACATCCTAGAATAAGACACCGCTTGGATTAATGTCAATATCCTAGAATAAGACACCGCTTGCATTAATGTCAATATCTTATAATAAGACACTGATTGCATTAAAGTCAATATCCAAGAATAATTCAACGCTTGAATTAATATCAACATCTTAGAATAAGACATCGCATGCATTAATGTCATTATCCTAGAATAAGACACCGCTTGCATTAATGTCAATATCCTATAATAAAACATCGCCTGCATTAATGTCATTATTCTAGAATAATACTTCTTTCTTGCATTAATGTCAACATCCTAGAATAAGACACCGCTTGCATTAATGTCAACATCCTAAAATTAGACACCGCTTGCATTAATGTCAACATTATATAATAAGACGTCGCATGTATTAATGTCAACATTATATAATAAGACATCGCATGTATTAATGTCAACATTTCTAAAGGTATCTTTGTTCTTATATTAAAAATTACTTTTTTTCTCTATTAAAGTCGACATCTTAAGAGACATTTAATCATGAACAGCTTTACAGTAGAAACGTTTTTCAAGCAATTAAAATTGCGACGTTTCGGCCACAAGTAGCATACCATCCTCAGGCAATGTACTGACTGACAAAAATTATAAATTCAAAGTGTAAAAATAATTTTCTGCATAGTACATGTTGCATAAATATTTATTTAACATAGGTTGTAATAATTATTCACAAAAGATATAAAAATAAAAATCACACAGATATGTTGTGCAGAATTATTTGGATTACAATTAGTAGAGATAGAGAGAAGTTGTGGGATATTTGTCCAAAGAGGATTTTAATACTATGATCAGTATATAGTTCCTACGATTTTTGGTCTGTTTATACCAGTTCCACTTCGTAAAATTGTAATTTGTTTGTAGCTAAGTACAAAGCTACACAATGGGCTATCTGTACTCTGCCCACCACGGGCATCGAAACCCGGTCTCTAGCATTATAAGTCCGCAGACATCCCACTGTGCCACTGGAGGGTAAAATTTTAATTTTTTTAAAAAACTACTGTTTACAAATATGGAGTGTTTGGTTTCCTTTAGTGTGGTTAAAAACATAGGACTGTCCTTTAAAGCAATGCTTTTCAATCTTTTCCAATATCATTCACTCCTATAAGTTTTTCACAACAGCTCACTCAACCCAGTGAACTAAATTAAAATGCAAAATACTTTATTATAACTTAAATATACATCAAACTAGAACTACAATAAATACAACATAGAATATATGTATTTATAAAACTACAACTAGAATAAATAATAACAACTAATGACTTTTTTGTTATTGTTATTGTATAATTGATAATACTCATTCACCCTGATTCTGATCTCATTCACCCAGTTGAGAAGCACTAGTCTAAAATGTTCTTTGACCTTTATGATCAGCTTTCTTCTAATTTCACCTAAATAAATCGTTCAACTGGATTTAACACCCCTGTTTTCCATTTTACCCAGAACACTATATAGATTGGAAATCCGCACATTGCCCACAACAAAAACTTTGAAGCCCAAAATTTTTAATCGAAATTGCACATGTTGAATATACCCCTAACAATTTAAACAATGAATTAATGAGCATCCCTGAAATTTTCATACATAGAAATTGTCACCCCGAAGGAAAACTTGAAAAATAAAGTAGTCTGTGAAACGAAAACAAAGAAACCACAAGACATTCAATCCAATAAGAAACTACAAGACAACAAAAAATTGAAAGTGTTCGCAACGACTTGTTGAAATATAGAAACGCCCATGAATAAACATAACATCAATATTATTAACATAAACTCGCTAATGACCAACATTCCTTTTATTGAAAGTGTTCCCAACGACTTGTTGAAATATAGAAACGCTCATGAATAAACACAACATCAATATTATTAACATAAACTCGTTAAAGATCAACATTCCTTTTATTGAAAGTGTTCGCAACGACTTGTTGAAATATAAAAACGCCCATGAATAAACACAACATTAATATTATTAACATAAACTCGTCAATGACCAACATTCCTTTTATTGAGAGTGTTCGCAACGACTTGTTGAAATATGGAAACATAACATCAACATTATTAACACCAATTCGTTAATCATACAAAACCATGAATAAAAACACGAATCATCGCTTGAAGAAATTACCCTCTCAAAAAATGCAAAACAACAACAACAACAAAGAAACAAATACGACACATTTTACTTGAGTGAAGTTGGAAGAGAATTGAATACAAGGATCAAAGAATTATTTTACTGGACAGTCCTATGTTTTTAACCCCATTAAAAGAAACCAAACACCCATATCCGAAAGTCACATTAAAATTATATGAAACTAATATAAACAGAAGAATTTTTTTAAATACTATACCGATAATACGAATTAAAGTTTTCTTTGGATATTAAATATCCTGGAATTTCTCTCAGTCTCTACTAATTATAATCCTTATAATTCTGAGTTAATTTTGTATATTTATATTTTTTTATATATAATTATTTCGACCTACATTAAGTACGTATAATTCAACATGTGCACTGCCTAAAATAACTAAAGTAATCGCCACACTTTGTATTTATAATTGTTGTTAATTGCCTGGAAATGACCACTTCTAATGTGTTGAGACGTTTCAGTCTAAGATTTTTAGAAAAAACGCTTCCACACAATGTGATCCTCGTATCTTAACACTCAGTTTTAAGATACGATTCTAAAATTGCTCTTCTAGAAAACTGATTGTTTCTTATGCTTACATGACCATTGCAGGAGATGATAACCTTATTACATTTTGATCAATATTAAATATATAATAAATAATTATACTTGTCATAAGACTTTAGTATTAGGCCTTTTGTATTCGCAAACTTTACGTTCTTTATCTAGTCCTTTAAGGATTTATAAGAATTAGAAGAGTGTATAATAATGGTATTCCAACCACTATATTCGCTTTATCCATCGCCGTTTTGCTCAACAGAAATAGTGTATCAGGCCGACTAGGATACAACAAACACAGGATTGGAGCAATATTTATATAAGTCACTGGTTATGGCAACAATTGTTATAGTGTGATTTTTTTTACACTGGCAAAGCATGATTATAATATAAATATACAATGATTAATTATAATGTCATATGACAATTATGATTAATTATAGTCACGCTTTTTGTTTGATCCTAGTTAAGCACAAAGCTACATAATGGGCTATCTGTGCTCTGCCCAGCATGGGTATCGAAACCCTGCTTCAAGCATTGTAAGTCCGCAGACATACCGCTGAGCCACTGGGGGGCTTATAATTACGCTTCGCCAATTTGTAAAAGGTGATCATACACTATAACAATTATGTACAGTAGCTGATGTATTACACTAAGTTTGATATTTAAACACGTAACTCCTTCCTAAATTGAAAACAACAGTCTAATGAAGTGTTCTTGTTTGAAATAATGACTCAATTATTTATTTATTTATTGAACTAAAATCAGGGTTTGATGCACTTAAATGGACTCTTTTCAAGGCGCCCGGCATGGCCAGGTGGTTAGGGCACTCGACTCGCAATCCCCGTCACA
>NW_013666991.1:90308-93391 GCF_000517525.1 Limulus polyphemus | reverse complement strand
ACACTGCTAAATTAGGGACGGCTAGCGCAGATAGCCCTCGTGTAGCTTTGCGCGAAATTAAAAACAAACAAACAATATTTTCAAGGCGAACTACCTCTCATATTATGATCAACATTCTCTTTTCTAGAATCAATATTAACATTGTTGAATGCGACTCATTTCTTGTTTTAAGTTCACAATTCCCTGAAGAATATCCATAAGTACATTAAAAGCAAGACCCCCCCCAAAAAAGACTCGTTAACATTCTAAAAATTGGCTCATTTCTTATGTTGAAATCAACACTCTAGAAGATGAAATAATAAAAGCTTTTCATACACTAACAATTTTCGTTCTTTAAACGACTCTCTTCTACACTTGGGTCTGTATTTTTGATCATGAACGTCTTTTAGTCTTAAGGTCAATATTTAGAAATATGACTTCTCTTTTAATATAAATTCAACATTCTAGAAAGTAATTCCCGAATAAAAATAATAAGAGTGTATTGTTTTTGTTCTGAATTATACAGTTTCACTACAAATCTAGTTTAGATAACCACAGTGGGTAAAGCACAGATAACCAGCCCATTGTGTAACTTTGAGGAAAGTGTCAGGCAACAAATGCTTGTTGACCTGTCACTTTATGATTGTGCGTCAATGTAATGGTTTAGTGTTAACTGCTCAATTCATTGCCGAGGGCTAGAACGAATGTAACTGTTTATTCTACATGATGATGTAAGAAAACATTATACTTATATGAAAAATTAATAACTAATGGTCCACTAATTTCGCTATTAACAAAAATATTGATCCGAACGCCAGAGATTTACAATTTTAATTCTCTATGAAATTAATATAAAATGTTAGACATTATTTGTTTGTTTGTGTCTAGAGAGTTAATTAACTGGAAGTTCCGATGCTAATTCCTCAGTACTTATTCTTTCTTTCTTAATACATTGTTGGTACCCTTAGCAACAGTTAATACATCAGCGAATCATGAAAGACCGAACAGGATATTAAATTGAGTACCGTTGGTAGTGAACTCTTGTATTTACGAAGCTTATTCATAACTGTTATTCTAGAAACAGGATAATATAAAATAAAGTTCAATCACTGAGCAATAGGTGTCAGGACTAGCTTGAATGAATAGCTCACAATATGAAAATGGAGATGCCTGCCATACATGTCTAAATAATAGTTTTTAATAAATATATTTATATTTTGAAATGATATTTTATAAAAACAACTGCAGTATACTTACTGAAGCTATTATAAGTTAAAGGTGGGTTATTTGTTCGATATTAAAGGAGAAATAGAAAATTGAAGAGCTACCATAATGTTCACTCGGAAATATAGTAGGAGAGGCAAATTTTACTGTTTACCCTGACACTTGGGAGAGATGAGGATGTAAAGGTAGTCCTGTCCTGTAACGTTTTACTGTTATCTAATATAAACAAAACTGAAAACAAGTTATGAAAAAGCACCAGAATTTATTAGTCCATAAGCTAATATCTTGATTGAGGAAGAGAGTTAATCCTGTGCTATCGTCTTTTTTCTACAGCACAAGGAAAAAATATATATGTAATAGTTCGTCTAAATGAGCTGCTTTACCATAGTTTTATAATAGTTTAAGAAATTTCCCCTTTGGACATTTTTACTTATACGGGATATTTGGTATTTTGTAATAACTATTGACCAATGCATTAAATAGGAATCATTTGAACCCAAACCAGGGTCAATGCATGCATGTATCTGAACAAGCATGCAAAAAATCAATAAATAAAAATCGCTGTTTCTTTTAGTTGAAAATGCTGAGATTATTGTGATAAACAAGTACATCTTAAGATTGTTTAAGTGTGTGTGTGTGTTTGTCTCCATGGACGATTCTGTGTTGTTACTCAAGAGACACATCTTAACATTATTTAGTCATCCGGTGGGGCAGCGGTAAGTCTACGGACATACAACGCTATAGTTCGAGATTTAATTCCCCACGGTGTACACAGCAGATAGCTCAATGTGGCTTTGCTCTAAAATATACAAACAAACAAAGTTAACATAGTTTAAGTGTGTGTTTGTCTTCATGGATGACTTTGCGTTATGACTCAACCAACACACATTAACATTGTTTAAGTGTGTGTGTTTGTCTCCATGAATGATTCTGTGTTATAACTCAACAGATACATCTTAACATTTTTTAATGTGTGTTTATCACCATGGATGGTTCTGTTTTGTAACTCAACAGATACATCTTAACATTTTTTAAATGTGTGTTTATCACCATGGATGGTTCTATGTTGTAAGTCAACAGATACATCTTAACATTGTTTAGATGTGTGTTTATCTCCATGGATAATTTTGTGTTGTAACTCAACAGATACATGTTAACATTGTTTAGATGTGTGTTTATCTCCATGGATAATTTTGTGTTGTAACTCAACAGATACATATTAACAGTGTTTAGATGAGTGTTTGTCTCCATGGATGAATCAGATTATACTGGAAAAAAAAGAAGTGAAAGATAATATATATGAGCTTCTTGCATCTTCGTATGATGATATTAAAAACAACAACAACATATACCATGTTATACTTGAAATATTTCATACTTTCAATACCAGTTAGTGTGTTTTTGTCAGATTAGCTGCAAGTAATCAGAATGAAAACCTTGACCATGCAAACTGATGATGTAAATCATGAAAATATATAGTGATGTTTAAAGAGCTGATACTCATGGTGCTACATCAATAAAACTAACTTGCTGGATTGCCAGTTCTTTTGAATGACGAGTAACGTTAATTCAAGTAAAAATTAATAACAGTAACAAGTAACTGGAGTTAAGATAAATAAATGACATTGCGTTATTAATCCTTATCCTAGTCATGATGTTTAAATGACTCATATAAAACTGATAAGTATTAGATTTCTTCAATTTAATCTAATTTATACTATAACAGTTGTTGTTCATACTATCTGATAATATATACACCTGGAAAAAAGTTAAGCACCCCCAAATATTTTTCAGGATTGCTTATTGAAAATAAGGTTTAATTTTCATGATGTTGAGCAATGTTCATAATTTCAAACATAATTAAAAGGATGTGAGTGTTC
>NW_013666991.1:73618-89752 GCF_000517525.1 Limulus polyphemus | reverse complement strand
TGAATCACTTGAAAAAACACGGGGGTGCTTAACTTTTTTCCAGGTGTATAGATAGCGTCTCAACCACCGCTGCCAAACAAGCGAAACATTTACCATTACTTCCAGGGAATTAAAGGTAGCAGAAGAACAATATCACATATCATGACATTGTGACAATACTACAGAGTTGTTGTATTAAAACCAGGTTGAATATTTAAATCAGGAAATAATGTGACAACCGCAGCCAAGCCAATAAGATAATGGTGTAACGGCACTTATCACAAATTTATTTTGTCATTGTTTAGTATTTCATATGTAGTGTTGTATCACCGAAAATTCAACATTTCGGAAAATATTTGTGACAGCTCTTTCCGACCAAACTATTTATACATTCAGACGATAAAGATGTTTTAAAATCATGGATTTAGAATTTCGAAGACAGGGATATCTCTTGTATTTAGTAGCGTTCGAAAACAGTGGAATATGGATCAACGTGAAGAACTAGGACGATCCTGGAATTGGCATGCAACAGGTCACACCCGAGCTATGGTAAGCAAAGTGTGGCATCTTGTAACAGTTGAGAATACACTAACACACAGGTCAGTTACAATGGCCATACACGTGTTCCAGACAACAGAATACGTCATACAATCAAGCAGTATCTCCTTTTGGAAACGAGGCCAACAGGTAAAAGATGAGGCTTCCAATCATACTTCACTTTCAACCATCACATACTTCAAGCAGATGGAGAATAAAATGGGTATTTATGCTATTCCATACAAAGATATACCAGTCAGATGCAGCACCTATGGATTTCTGTATAATCAAACTGTTGAAATGGGCATCACTGGATGCATTATAGAAGGCAGCACGAAGTAATGGTATGCTTTGGCAATACAGCATTAGCTAATTTATCCCAAATCTACAAAATTGTCTGAATATTTTGTGAAAAGCTCAAATAGCAGAATGAATCAATGGCTTTTCCAACTTTTAAGTCTAGTTACTGGCTGCCCATAAAAAGAAACGTATTTTATTGTTAGAAATTGCAGAAATATTGCCTGAAGGAAGAATACCTCCCATCTCATTTTATTGGAAATGACACAGTCTGTTGACCATGAAATAGTCACTGAATTTGCATCATAGTAATGAGCAATGTAAACAAAGTTTGACGTCTTGTAACAGGTGAGAATCTGTGAAAATAAAAGTCAGTGACATAAGACGTCCATGTATTTCAGGCAACAATATTCAACACAATCAAGAAGGATTTCCACTTGTAAAGCAAAATACAGTGGACAGTGAAATCACTGAAATCATGTGGTGTGATCTGATGAATTACGTCTCACTCTTTCCTTCAGAATAAAAGTATGGCGAAAACTATATGAGATAATCGGTCTTGCTTGTGTTGTTTCAACAGTGCAAGATTTTGGGGGCGGTTTGATGATGTAAGAAACATTCTTGTAGAAAAAAATGAATCCCTTTATCTTCTTATAAGGGGGGGAGGGGAATAATACCAATAATACCCTGAATGTATTTGAACATTATGCCAATCATGTTTACCTTGCAATTCTACGTTTACTCATTGACAGACAATATGATAATAGAACAAAAATCCTGTGCTTGTTCATCACTGGATTTCAGTAAGATTGATATATATATATATATATGTACATATTTGTGTTTATGGAATGTAAGATTGATATATATATATATATATTATATATGTATATTTTTATGTATATGGAATATAACGTGTTCAAAATTTTGGACTGTTTTGTTTTATATTTTTCCGGTTTTATTTCTAACAATAAACATATACCACGTGAACAAAAATTTAATTCAAATATTACTCTCTAACGTCTCCATCTAGCGTGGAAAGAATAAAACACAACTTGTGTTATTTATGAAAAGTAATCAAACTGTATGTTGACCAGTTCTAAATCAAAGACACACATTGAATTTTCAGAATTATTTCTGTATGAAAAAATTTTCATTAGATCAGTAATACTAAAACTTCCAACATTAAATAATATTTTGGTAGTTCATTCAGTTTTGTTTGTTAATTAAATTTTGTTCAAATAACGAAAAGTTTATTTTAGTAGTTGTTCAAAGTTACTGTGTTACAAGTGTTGGAGAGTACAAATAGCTCCATTTTTAAAAACATTATAAAACAATACTGAATTATCTGAACTTTTTGACTTCATACAAGTAACGACCTATTTATTTTAATATTTTTGTAAATACTACATCTCCTGGTCTACATATAAATATTAAAGTTTAACATGTAGAAGATTTTGATCTGATTTTATAAATCAATGATAAATTAATAAGAGTTAGAAACTGTTTAGTTTTCAAATAATAACAGCCAATTATCATATGATCATATTGTTACGACAGCGGAAGTCACACGACGCTGGGAGCATTCGCGCTGGAGTTTCTCGAAGGATCATGAATTATCGAGGAACCCCGCGAATGTCCGAGGTTTGCTAGACGCCCTCTTTTTTAGTATATAAGCCTGGCGAGAAAACCAGCGGGATTGAAGATATAGATAATTGAGTCAAGCGAACTGTAGGCACCGTAAGTAAAGTGTGAGAATCACTGTGAGTTATAGCATGTGTTATAAAAGTAGCTAAGTTTAACGTACTGATTCGAAATTCTGTGTATTACAAAGTTTTATCGAGGAAAAAATAAACTGGTTTAATTAAGAAAGGACTTGTATCGCTGAAGTTCCTCGGAAAGAATTTATAACGGAAATGAACAAACAAGCAGATACGTAACAATATTAATAAACGTATAAACTAGGCATCTGTCTAACTTCTACACAAAATTTCCCTAGGATGTTGGCGAGATTTCCGACGTTGTTTGCAAATTAGGCCTACAAAAGTCAGTGTGTTTCACGCTGTTACAAAAAAATTGTTGTCAGGAAAGTTTTGCTACGTTGTACACATACATGACAACGGCCTTAATAAGGGGCAACATTGATGCAATTTGTAACTCAGTGTTTGGTAACATTGAAAAAATGTTTCATATCATGTGATGCGCTCTTGGCCAGTCACGGCCAAGAATTCATGCTAGGGTGTAGAATACTAATCAATAACACATAAATTATACAAAACCCTGATATGATGACCACTTAATATTAAAGTAAAGATATTAATTTTCATTTGGAGTTTTTATAATCCAGACATATAATGGATACTCCTCCGGGTGGTTCATTGCTAAGTCTCAAAGCTTAATAACTTTTAACGTAGGGCAGAGCACAGATAGCCCATTGTGTAGCTTTGTGCTTAGTAATAAACAAACATAATGGATACATATATGATTCGAAAAATATGTTTTTTTTTAGATTATGATGATGGTCTCAGCCCTAACAGAAAGCCATCTACAAACCAAAAGAAATCGGGAGAGCCCTGTATAAATCAATGAGTGGTTGCATTACAGCTAAACACATCTGCATCAAGAAAAGAAAAAATATATAATTGGACGAAATCAAAAGTCTTTATATGCAGGGTTTTCAATGGTAAATGTAAGACCAATGACACATTAGTACATGGAAGCATTTTTCCAATAACCACTGATACCAGATCGGTAACTCAAAGTGTAAGAAGTTACAAGACGGTTATCAATTACTATGCTTACAAAGACCAGTAGCTTAAAAGGCTAGTGTAGTTATGGATGGATCAGACAGCTATAATAATTTCCCTTTACTCGTAATCATAAGAAAAAGAGAATTTTTGGAAATGAGAGCTTTGGTTATAGTGTTGTTAATACACTTACACCCATTTGACCGCCATAAATATTTGGTTTTCTAAGCCTTTTCCGCGAAACTATCTTCGCTTTGTATGTTTGTAGTTTTAGGTACAAATATCAAAATTAATATTATTTCCAAAACTTTAAGTTCTACCTTATTCCAAAGAGCAACAAAATAAAGCAAGTCAATTTTAGAAACAATTTTATAATCGCGGTAGCGACATATTTTAACAATATACTTTACTCGTGAATAAAGCTTAAAATAATCAACATTTAGTAAACATTTTGTTTCAAACTTTGTAATACTAAAATAAGTTGAATTTATGAATTTATTTAAACCATGTGTCTCCCTTGTAATTACAGGTTTCTTATTGAATAAACTGCAAGAAGCCACCTGATAACTTCTATTTGGAGGTTTGAATTTCGCGCAAAGCTACATGAGGGCTATCTGCACTAGCCATCCCTAATTTAGCAATGAAAGTCCAAAAGGAAGCCAGCTAGTCATCACCACCCATCGTCAACTCTTGGGCTACCAACGAATAGTGGGATTGACAGTCACACGGTTGAAATGGCGAGCATTTTTTGGTCGGATGGGGATTCGAACCCGCGACCCACAAATTGCAAGTCGAGAGCCTTAACACTTGGCAATGCCGGGCTGTGTGGAGGTAAGCACAAAGCTACCCAATTGTTCACCACGAGTATCAAAACTCGGATTTTATTGCTATAAGCCTTCAGACTTACCATTGAGCCAAAGGGGGGGGGGGTGCCTAACAACAAAGATTTTAAGTTCTACTTCGTACACCTTCAGTTGAAAAACAAAACATGAATGAGAATGGGAATTTTATCAAGTTAACAATAAATAAATAACTGATTTCATGATTATAATTGCCAGAAGTAGTTATCATTCAAAACTACAGTTCCAGAACTTATTTAGCAGCCATTGTAGCCGCCACCAAAGGAGTCCTGGGTATATATTCATGTGTAACTGACGTCAGTAATAACTTATGGTATATGGAACAAATTCGTTCTCAAGAACTTACATGTATTTTAATTTCTTGGTTGTGTTAAACCGGAATTAGCAAGTACTTATATCTGAATCCATTAAGTCGTTCCAGTTTTAACTCCCAGAATGTGTTTCTTGAAATGCAGAGGAACGATAAAAGCGTTAAACAGGATAGTTTAATAGACTTTATAAATATAGTAATAAATTTTGAGAAACTGTAAGAATCTCATATACCAAACAAAAATAAATAGATGCCAGCTAGACTTATTCAACCATCTTTATGTTTCATAACATTAATGTTGTCTTGTAAAACTTACCTGTAAATCTAATCTCTCATTTATCAAAAAAAGAGCTACTCTCATTGACAGTCAATAAAATATAAAAAAAGGTTTAAATAATGATTTTGGATCATTTATAAATATATAAAAAAACAGAAAATATCAAGGTATTTAATATGGTTGTTTTATTACACCAAATGCCACATTTAATTTTGCCTTTAGTTTATTTAACCTGGTTCAGTGCGTTCAGTAGGCCTATGTTAAGAAGAACGACACCGCCCCTGTAAGATACTAAAACAATTTATCTACCAGTTGATACATGAAGCCTTTATTATAATAATTTTCACAAACACCAGTGAGTTTTCTTTAAATGTAAAGGTACACACACACACACACACACGAAAGGATACAAAAGCCTCGGCCAAATTTGAAGATGTAGTCGACAGATGGTTGTAATTAATTATCGTTATGAAATGTGAGACTGGAAAAATGTTCCTCAAAAATATTATTTCATATAAAGAAATATGTCCTTAATACTTTCCATGTTAAAATCCTTGTATATTGAGTAATTACTTTAGTTACTTGGACAAACAATAATTACTAGTCTGATATACATGACCAGATCTACTAACAACAAATCGCCAGGTATAAATAGTTTCCTCTCCACTAGTTACTTAGAATTGCGCATGTGCAAGCTGATGAGTAATCCCCAAACGGTATAATCTGTTACGCTACTCCATGGGCCAGTTATTTTGACATTCCCTGGTGGCAGAATCTACAAGCTGAATTATCGTCCAGAGTAAGAAACACATTGTAACTGACGTATAGTGGTGATCAGACGAATGAAAGGGTGCTTGTAATAACAGTGGGTTTAATTGGAGAAAGCTAAAACAATTACTACTCATATTATTTGATTAATAAATTTTTACTATATTGGAAGTAATAACAGCAGTGTGTAAATTTTTCATTGAGTTAACGATGCCTTATCTGTTGGAAAATCAAGGAACGCCAATTGAGGTGCATTTGGTGAGTAAGTAACGCAATAGGGTTACTTCGGTATGTTATTGGTAAGGAATATATTTTCAACTTTAATTTTCTTCTAACCTTCTACAGTATATTTTTATTTTTGAATTAGTAAAGTGAGTTTTCAGGGATTGCACTCTGATCTGGAAGCAAAAATTATATGAAATAGTTAGAACTGAAACTATGGTAATTAGAACTTGCAACTCTACGTTCTTTGTAGTTTCTTTAGTCAACTAAATAAATAGGTCTAAGGAATTTAATAATACTTACATTTTGGGTTTGTAAGGGCTGAATTCGACAGGACTCTGAACTATATGTATCTCGGACTGTAAAGTCCAGAATTTATTTTTGGGCAAATGTTATTGTTAAAAATGATATTAACAGCATACAGTTTTAGGAGTTTAAGACTTGTTAAAATTAAAAGGGCTGAACTCGAACCCAAAACTGTGCTCGTTTTCATTTTGTCATTTAATTTCTTCATGTTCAGTTTCTGGCGTTAGAGCAAAATCTACCTTAAAGAAATCAGGATCAAAGAAGATATTTTCTTCATTCTTCTTGCAAGAATTCGAAGTTCCATTTGATCAAAAAACCTACCTCAGTTGTTTATTTATCTGGTTTTATAAACAGTTGGTTCAGCTTATAGTGAATTTATCTAATCCATCGTCACGATCGTCTGACGAATCTTTGGGCTCCATTAATTCACAGTATCGTTTTTTCTTTGTTTTATACCTGTAAGAGACGAGAAAGAAGGTAACGAACAACTCACTATGGTAAAGTGGCGAAAGTGACAATAAGTTGTTAAGACAAATCTTGGAATGAATTATAAAATTATTAACGGTTTCCGGTGAAAATTGTATGTTTGTACGTTTAAGTTTAGACAAACGCTGACTAGTAAACTTAACGCATGAAATAGGTTTTGTGTTTTGTTTGTTTGTAATTAAAGCACAAAGCTACACAATGGGCTATCTGTGCTCTGCCCACCACGATTGTTTATTCTGTTTATTTGTAATTAAGCACAAAGCTACACAATGGGTTATCTGTGCTCTGCCCACCACGATTGTTTATTCTGTTTATTTGTAATTAAGCACAAAGCTACACAATGGGCTATCTTTGCCCTGCCCACCACGATTGTTTATTCTGTTTATTTGTAATTAAGCACAAAGCTACACAATGGGCTATCTGTGCTCTGCCCACCACGAGTATCGAAACCCGGTTTCTAGCATTGTAAGTCCACAGACATGCCATTGTGCCACTGGGGGGCCACATGAAATATACATATTGAGTTATATATTTGGCTTAACATTGATCTTCCTTTATTTTTCAACAATTATTATATTTTAACCCACTTCCCGCTAAATCTGTTTTTTAAACTTTATAAATAACCAACCCAGCAAGTTATTCAAGAATGTTTGAAAAATTATAGATATAAAAGGAACATCATACGCCCAGAAGAAAGACGAAACTATCATTGAGTTGTAACTTTTTTAGTTTTAAAGCTAAACTAAACGGTAGTCGGTTTTATTCAATCACTACAATGATTTCCACCAAAAACTGTCTGCTAGTGGATCAGCGTAAGTTTATGGACTTAAAACACTAAATTTCAGGTTCGATTCCCTGTGGTGGACAGAGCGCAAATAGCTCAATGGGTAGAACAAAAAACAACATATAAGTTCTCTCTTCGTATTATAGACCACGTGGTACAGTTATTTTTATTAAAGACAGCACTTCATGTATATGATTAAAATTGATTAAAAGACTGTCCCCACTACAATTGTCTCAGCAGTAAGTTTAAAGATTTATAACGCCAAAAACCCATGATGGACACATACAAATACAGCCCATTGTGAAGCTTTATGCTTAACAACAAACAAACGAAATTAGAAGACTAATCTACAAATATTTCAATAAACATAATTCATAAGGTTTTTTGCTTTAGAATAACAGTTATTTGATATTAGTTTTAACTGTTAAACTATAGTCTGCTTAACGAAGAATACACAGTATTTTGACAAAACAGAAAACTGGATCTCTAATCAGACAAGATGTTTGAAACTCAAAATAATATATGTTCAATATAGAATTAAATAAGTATTTAACAACGAGTTAAAAATGTATTCAGACTCAAACTTTTATTTTTATTGTTTTTATTGTTTTTTTTTATTAATTATATCAAGTTAACTTGTGATAAATTATCTCTCTATGCGTCGCTAGCTAGCTAACATTTCGTCTTAAATTTACCACTATAATAATTGTGAATAATTACATTTACTTTATGGTGGCAAGCATTGTTTATTACTAAAGTTCGTTTTTTTGTTACATTTGTTGCTTTTGCCTCTAAGGTGAAGTATGAGGATATTTAAACATTTAATTAATTGAAACAAGCAAACAAACACATATTTAAATAGAATATAAATCTCAGGGTGGTTGCTTGAAGTTAGTTTATTAATTTTGGTTTGTTTGAAGTTAACCACAAAGCTAAACAATGGGCTACCTGTGCTTTGCCCGCCACGGGTATCGAAATCCGGTTTCTAGTGCTGTAAATCCGAGTTAGTTCGTTACAACTGTTTGGTTTTTTTGGTAAAAAAATTGACAAAGAAATTAGCCAAGGTATATTTATATAATATTGATTAACAACATCGATTTAAAATTAAATATCATGAAACGTCTATAATAAAACAGGACTATTCATTTACTTTGTGAAATAAAATAAATTAAACAGCTGGCCTAAAATATACAAAGCTGTTTTGAAGTAAAGTTGAATAAGTGACGGCGAGTTATTTATCCACCAAACAATATTCCTTGTTGTTTTTTAAACGCAATTTGCAGTAGATTTTTGACGAATTACATACTGTTTAAAAACATTATTGTAAATTAGTAGATTACAAATTCATATAATTCTTGATACAGGGTTCTAACGTAGTATAAAATGCACAAGATGTTTAACCTTTTAACTATACATTTTTGAAGCCTTCGAACTGAAACCAATCCATTACTTCACTGGTTGAATGATGAACATTTTTAAAAAGTGGCGAAAGCTTATATACATATGAAACTCAATATGAATGATAAGTTGAGTAATGTACATATTTTAATCTATTATAATATTATATTATTATGATATTACATATTTTAATTTTTCTTGTTTTCTTGGACATCGGTTAACTAATAATGTTTATGAACTGTAATAAAAGACAAAAACATGGGTAATGCAGCATCCACAATTCTAAACAATGATCTAAAGGTGTCTGACATTAACGTTTTTCTACCATTCTTTTGTAGAACTCTCTAGAGTTAATATTGTTAAACTGAAACATGAATCACTTTGAATCCTCCTCCGTGAAGGAATAATGGATACCATCAGAGATAGGAACTGAAGTTTAATACTGTAGTGGTAAGATGAGTTGTACGTAGTTTTATCATGGGTGTGACCTTTTCACAGGATTAACTGCCACACCCTGAGTATGTTATTAAACCTATTGAATTTTCTCGCACATGACCATTAACAGATTAATAAAACTTTATACATTAAAGTCATTTTAAAAAACTAGGAAAGTAAAATTTTAGATCCTTTCCTACTCTCTTGAAATGGTAATTATTGTTTGACAATTATGCCTAAAGCCTGTTGCCAAATCTGTTGAAGTGTAACAGTTCGTCTAAGATCATTAGTTTGATGTACTAAAATAGTAAACATGGAATTTAATGTACACATTTCTATACATTCAATATTTTATTGGATCGCCAGTTTTAAAATTCAGCAGCCAACACCATAAGAAATGTATATATATATATATAACAAAGAGAAATATAAGCCGACGAGATACAAGAACAAAAATGAAGATTACAAATGTTGCTATACATGTAATAAGAAGTGTCCTTTGCAAGTTAATAATTCTTTATCAATCTAAGAATTGGATCTATTAGTTCTCCAACTTAACTTTTCCTTGTCCTTCTAAGAATTGGATACATAGTTTCTCCAAGTTAACTATTCCTTATCCTTCTAAGAATTGGCTACATAGTTTCTCCAAGTTAACAGTTCCTTATCATTCTAATAATTGGATCTATAGTTTCTCCAAGTTAACTATTCCTTATCCTTCTAAGAAGTGGATACATAGTTTCTCCAACTTAACAGTTCCTTATCCTTCTAAGAAGTGGATACATAGTTTCTCCAAGTTAACTATTCCTTGTCCTTCTAAGAAGTGGATACATAATTTCTCCAAGTTAACTATTCCTTATCATTCTAATAATTGGATCTATAGTTTTTCCAAATTAACTTTTCCTTATAATTTTAAGAACTGGATCTATAGTTTCTCCAAGTTACAAGTTCCTTATCACTCTTTCTTATCATTTGTTGTCAAAGAACAAATATTGTTATATCCTATTTTTTAAACTTACTGGGAGTTGAAAAAGGAAAACAATTAACATAAGTCGAATAATATAGTTAAAAGTTTGACTAATCACCCACATTACAGTAGCTTTACCGACGTCCAATCCGTTTGTGTTGATATCAGTTTATGTCGTCCTAAACGTTGATTAAAGATTATACAAATATGGAATATGGTGGATTTGGATTTATTATTAATCCGAATTAATATAAGTAAGTTATAAATGATATAATCTGTGCTAGAGTTACAGGGGGCGTGGCGAATACTTCATCCAGTGTGACAGGTACCGTACACACGCTGACGTACAGGAACTGCGATATAAGTTAACACAGTGAAACCACATAAATTAGCAAAGATCCTGTGTTTATATTAATATTACATCTGCTAAAGGTTTGTGCATGATGATGAATATGCTTGCTAAAGGTTTGTGCATGGTGATGAATGAACTTCCTTAACGCTTCGTTCATAACCATGAAATATTAAGAGAATTATTCAAGATGGGGAAAATTGGAAAAACCCCGAAGTTAAAAACGTTAATTTAGTAGTTTAGCTAAACATCAATAAACTAAATAAACGTTTTAGATTCAATTCCTGAAAATACTGCTTATTAACGATCTGAGACGTTGACTTAAACAATATAGAAACAATTTATCGCTGCTGAGTCGACAACTAAACAGAAAACGCGTAAGCTGTGATCATAATGTAACAAACTTGAACCATTTTTGGAAGTCAAAAACAGGACTTCCAATTGATTGAGTTATGTTTGACTCTGAAAATGATCGATTAAGGGTTAGGTTAATATATTCAATATCAAAAGATTGTTTCGTCTAGTTATGTTAAATATGCAAGCTGTATATTTAAGTTAAATACATAAGTTATATACGTACGTGTATATGCATGTACATAATATTCAAGGTTTGCATTTACACAAAAAAGTTTGATTCGAAAAAAGAGTTTATCAATTTTGCACGAAAATAGTAGATTTCGGAATGTTTCTTTTTTCTTTGCGCACAAAGATTAATTTTGAGTACAATTTACATGTTTGAAGAGCAACAGTTCTGAAAGCATCATCGGAAATAGAATATGAGTGAATTACAATTATTAGTGAATAGCGCAGGTGACTGGGGACTCAGTTAAAACAAAAAGTTAACAAAAAAGCATATCGTTTTTTCCTAAACAAGAATTAAAGTATAAATATCACGTGAATACACAGAGGAAAACCACTCTTACACGTGGCCTCGTTACGTTTCCTAGGCAACAGAGAATTTAGGATGCACTAGACGATACTTTCTGTCACTACAGATATTGCCTCTTTACGTGTGTCGTCATCCATGTATGTGTGTGTGGGGGGGATTTAATGGAATCACTTTGTTGTGCATTTGAAGTGTTCTTGAGTGTATGTAGCATGGTGACACATTAGTTGACAAATGAAGTTGTTAGTTGGAAGCACTTTTTAATCGATATCGCGTAAAAGTCCAAACATATTTGCACCGTCATCATCTCTGATTAATTTTGAATATCTGACTGACGAACTTCGTTACAGGTAATTGGTCCCGACGAACCTCCAGTTACAGGTAATTGGTCCTGACGAAACTCCAGTTACAGGTAATTGGTCCCGACGAACCTCCAGTTACAGGTAATTAGTCCTGACGAACCTCCAGTTACAGGTAATTGGTCCTGAAGAACCTCCAGTTACAGGTAATTGGTCCTGAAGAATCTCCAGTTACAGGTAATTGGTCCTGACGAAACTCCAGTTACAGGTAATTGGTCCCGACGAACCTCCAGTTACAGGTAATTGGTCCTGACGAACCTCCAGTTACAGGTAATTGGTCCTGAAGAATCTCCAGTTACAGGTAATTGGTCCCGACGAACCTCCAGTTAGAGGTAATTAGTACTGACGAATCTCCAGTTACAGGTAATTGGTCCCGACAACCTCCAGTTACAGGTAATTGGTCCTGACGAATCTCCAGTTACAGGTAATTGGTCCCGACGAACCTCCAGTTAGAGGTAATTAGTACTGACGAATCTACAGTTACAGGTAATTGGTCCCGACGAACCTCTAGTTACAGGTAATTAGTCCTGACGAACCTCCAGTTACAGGTAATTGATCACATAATGCGTCCGGTCGAGGATAGGATACAAATTCTGTTTTAAATCTTCAAATGTTTGCAGGTTTTAAAGTTTCAATTCTAAAAAATATCCTGTATACTAAGAGTGTTAAAACTCCATCTCCTTTGTTTTTATATATTTTTCTTATGTCCACACTCGTTTTTTGATCCTCATTACTACAATATACTTCAGATAAAGTGGTAAGTTTATGAGTGATACGAACAAATTAGCAAACTACTACTGCTCAAATCTTACCAAACAAAGATAAACATCAATAGCGATATCAACTTTTTCATTCTTTTTTCATGACAACAGTATTAAGGATTTCGTAAATAACGCGAGTTCAGTAGAGAACGTGAAACCTATTTTTATAGTAGAAGCTATTGTGTGGTTTTATAATAACAGGATGTTTTTGTTCTGGTGACGGAACTCGCTGTTCGTGAGTTCTTTTTAATTTATGTACTCTTTGTAAACACGCTTTTAGTGTATTTTATCATTTCCTAATCATCTCGTCCGGTGAACAACAAATTTTGGGTTATTTTTTACTGTGTCAATAAAGTAACACGAAATCCAACAGTTTTAAAGTAAATTTTGAATTATATATTCTAAAAATAGGATATGTAAGACATAGTCATTTGATGAAAATGGAGGGAAACATTTTAAATCGTATTAAAAATAGTAGTGGAACTGTTATAGTTCTGAAGGAGGACACTAGACACTATCTGCTAGCTATTTTTTACTATACTTAGAAATAAGAGATTATCAAAATATTTCTTCATAATATTCATTAAAATATCATGATTTTACGCCAATACAGAATAGATGGTGTCATTTCTACGGGAAAGCTTGAACTTGTAAATGCCTCTCTCGACTTTTATTTATCAACGAGAGAGACGACATTTGTACCGATGAACTTTTAAATTTAAATGCCTCTCTCGACTTTTAGTTATCAACGAGAGAGACGACATTTGTACCGATGAACTTTTAAATTTAAATGCCTCTCTCGACTTTTAATTACCAACGAGAGAGACATTTGTACCGATGAACTTTTAAATTTAAACGCCTCTCTCCAAATTAGACTCTACTGATTTGTTTTACATATAATCTTATAATTATAAAATCATTCAAAGATTTGGTTATATTCACATAGAGTGTTACAGTTTCACGAATGTTTCATTTCTCGAAATATCCTTATTATTAATTTTTGTTTCATACTCAGCCCAGGTTTCCATATCCAGTTAAACTACAATATTCAACCCAGATTTCCACATTGAGTTAAACTGTAATACTTAGTCTAAGTTTCCAAATTGAGTTAAACTGCAATACTCAGTCTAAGTTTACACATTTAGTTAAACTACACTATTCAGGCCAGGTTTCTACATTGAGTTAAACTGGAATACTTAGACTAGATTTCCATACTGAGTTAAACTACAATATTCAGCCCAGGTTTCCACATTGAGTTAAACTGCAATACTTAGACTAGATTTCCATACTGAGTTAAACTACAATACTTAGATTAGATTTCCGTACTGAGTTAAACTACAATAATCAGCCCAGGTTTCCACACTGAGTTAAACTGCAATAGTTAGACTAGATTTCCATACTGAATTAAACTGCAATAGTTAGACTAGATTTCCGTACTGAGTTAAACTACAATATTCAGCCCAGCTTTCCACATTGAGTTAAACTGCAATAGTTAGACTAGATTTCCATACTGAATTAAACTACAATACTTAGACTAGATATCCGTACTGAGTTCAACTACAATATTCAGCCCAGGTTTCCACATTGAATTAAACTGCAATACTTAGACTAGATTTCCATACTGAATTAAACTGCAATAGTTAGACTAGATTTCTATACTGAATTAAACTACAATGCTCAGCCCAGACTTTTACATTCATTTTACTACACTATTCAGGCCAGGTTCCCACATTCCGTTAATATTGTGACGGTCAATCTCACTTTTCATTGATAAAGAATAGCCCAAGAGTTGGCGATAGGTGGTGTTGACTAGCTGTTTTCTCTCTAGTTTATCGTTTCCAAATGAGGGACCGCTAGCTCAGATCGCCCTGCGCGAAATTCATCAAACAAACATTATAAAAACTATAAAGTTTAGCAACAAAAACAACAACAACTGTCTTTTCCTCTCCTTCAAGATGCTTCCTCTACTTCTAATTAATGTAAAGAAAATTATATCTAACATTAATTTTCATTTTTCAAATTCGCCGGAGGTACATTACAGCCAATACATCACCGCTGGGACAGCAATATTTGATTGGAAGCGTCCCGGAACTTCAGCATCATCAGAGTGTGGACTCACTTTTAACGTTAATCCCAGACTGGACTCTATTAGCAACATTCATCATCAACTTTTGTTACTTATCTGGTCGAATAGATCGTCAGTTTCCTTCCAAAGTGACTCCAAATCTAGAGAAATGTTATGATCCATTCTTCAGGCGGCAATTCGAAACATTTCAGAACGTTGTGATCATTTTA
The DNA here is from genome assembly GCF_000517525.1 of Limulus polyphemus. Classification (NCBI taxonomy): domain Eukaryota; kingdom Metazoa; phylum Arthropoda; class Merostomata; order Xiphosura; family Limulidae; genus Limulus; species Limulus polyphemus. The sequence goes on along the minus strand of NW_013666991.1, from coordinate 74,732 downwards.
AGTTGGGGTTTTGAGCTTAACGACGTAGATTTTGAACGTTGGTTACATTAAACCATTAGTGGATACGGCATTAGCTAGGTGTAATCATTTTCATACTGAAAAGCATATTGACTTTTTTTTATAGAATTTCATTAATATTTACTTCATAGCTGATGAATAGTTCTACGTCAGAGTTTTCAAGTACATGGTTGGTTTGATAAATTCGTATCTAAAGGATTCTTTGTGATGTACTCGTCCATAGAAAGCAAATAACGATTAATGAGATACATCGACCCACATGATGGTTCTCTATTGTACACCACATTAATGTTGACTTTTAAGACATCATAACGGCCTATAGTTTGGTTTCACGGCTATTATGAGCTGTTGCCTGTCTGTAAAGTCCAAAAGCAGGAAGTTCCCTGCACACAATGAGTGTCATGGCTTACAGTTCATGATACCTGTTTAAGTTCTGGGGGGAATATTCATCAGCGTCTTTTCTTGTGGCTTCTTGGCTTAAACTGGCTGTTTGTAGCATCAACTGTCTTTTATAAATCATATTGAAACAGCATTGCGTCATGGGATTCGCCTGTATGCAAGTTTGCAAGCTCAGTGTGGTAGGGGGCCAATTACTAACTGCAACTGTGCCCTATTGCTCTTGGTACATAGTGTATATTTTATTTACTTAAACCTAGAGAAATCCCCTAAGTGACTCAAATAGGTAGATATTACTCTAAAAACGTCAAGCCATTTGTAAAGGTTTTTAATGAGTCATTGAAATCTAATAAAATACACTGAAGATAACTGGAAGCATATACATGGCATTTGGAAATAGTTAGAACAGGGTAACCAACATATCAAGAAAATTATGTCGAGTATATATATAAGAATGTTTGAGGAGGCTTAAGTTTTTCAGTGAGATCTGTGTTGATTTATTACAAATGCTATTTGCTGAATATGAAAGTGAGCTTGGTTTTCAGAAACTAAGGGTGAGAAATATGGTAATACGTAAATATGGTCACCCGGAAATGTGGTAACACGGAAATATGGTAACACAGAGATACGGTAATACGAAATAAGGCGTTATGTTTCAGGGTACAAAAGTTACCATGGAAGTGATAAAACTTCCAAGCCA
>NW_013666991.1:69195-72941 GCF_000517525.1 Limulus polyphemus | reverse complement strand
AATTAATGATATCATTTCTAGTTTGGCCGTTTATGATTAATGATATCGTTCCTAGTTTGACCATTTATAATTACTGATATTATTTCTAGTTTGGCCATTGATAATTAATGATATCATTTCTAGTTTGGCCGTTTATGATTAATGATATCGTTCCTAGTTTGACCATTTATAATTACTGATATTATTTCTAGTTTGGCCATTTATAATTAATGATATCATTTCTAGTTTGGCAGTTTATGATTAATGATATAATTTCTAGTTTGGCCATTTACAATTAATGATATAATTTCTAGTTTGGCCGTTTATAATTAATGATATCATTTCTAGTTTGGCCGTTTATGATTAATGATATCGTTCCTAGTTTGGCTATGAATAATTACTGATATTATTCCTAGTTTGGTCATTTATAATTACTGATATTATTTTTAGTTTGGCCATTTATAATTACTGATATTAAATTTAGTTTTGCCATTTATAATTATTCGGACCACTGTCATGCGAAACACGTTTTCTTTCTCTGGACTTTTTGTTTTGTTTTGTGGTATTTAGATTTTTGTTTCACTTCAATCTACCGCTGGCTTTTACATTAGTTTTTGTCCCACGGTGGCTCAGCGGTAAGCCTTAGGGCTTATAACGCTAAAAATCTGGTTACATTGGTTTTAAGTATTTTGAGAATTAAAAACTCAGTAAGTGTCGAGTCAATATTTAGTATAGATGTTTTGATTTATGTGAAGATGTGTTTCTTCGTTGTTCTAGAAACCGGGTTTTGATACCCGTGGTGGGCAGAGCACAGATAGCCCATTGTGTATCTTTGTGCTTACATTCAAGCAAACAAATTCTTCGTTGTTAAGTACAAAGTTACACAATGGGCCATCTGTGCTGTTATTGAAACCCAATGTTAACGTTATAAGCCCCAGACTTACCGTTGAGCTGACAGGGGACGATTCATTAAGTACGTTATAATCACTAGAAAAAAATGTCACTTACTGATTTTAGTGATAGAGAAACTTTCCCATCAGTATCCTTTCGATGCTCTTACTATTTGATTAATGAACCGGTATGATTCTGAGGATAAAGTTTCCGTATCAATACTTTTTGCACAGACTCACTGACATTTGTGATGATGACGACGACCATATTTGCATATTCACACATTGTATAGACTGTTTTTTGATGAAGATTTTATATTTATACACTCTATATAGAATTATCTGATGCTAATAATGCTAGTGAGTAACTTTTTGTACCTCCACTCCTTATACAAAGCCCCCCCCCGTCCCCCAGTGGCACAGCAGTATGTCTGCGGAGTTACAATGCTAGAAACCTGGTTTCGATACCCGTGGTGGGCAGAGCACAGATAGCCCATTGTGCAGCTTTGCACTTAACTACAAACAAACAAAGCCTGCCAGTGGTATGTCTGCGGACTTACAACGCTAGAAACTGGGTTTCGATACCCGTGGGGACAGAACGCAGATAGCTTACTGTGTAGCTTTGTGCTTAACTACAAACAAACAAACCTTGTACAAAATAAAACAACATTCAAGTTATAGATGATGAAATTTTTGAATCCACACTTTTTTCTTCAGATTCACTTGATATTGGCATTACGATATTCATTGTTTCATATCTCCAATATATACATATATTCAACTGTTGTTCAGAATACCGATAGAAAAGTTTTGAAATTTGCTAATAGACTATACTTATATTCGAAATGCTGATAGAAAAAAATTTTCACTGAATAAATCTACCTATCTATTTGAATGAGAAAATCTTCACCTTTATATATATATATATATATATATGCGTGGAGAGCGTGGTTCAGGTGCTCAGTGTAAACAAGTTCAAGACTTCCACAAACTCCATGAACAGTGCGTTCAAAATGGAACCTTATTTGAAGATCCAGATTTTCCTGCTTGTGATTCTTCGGTCTTCTTCAGTTGTACTCCGTCTAGATCTTTTAAATGGAAACGACCTCACGTAAGTTTACAATATTATTTCATATATCTGTTAAACCTTTTTTATTATAGAAGAAAAAAGGAGATATAATTTGAATATTTATATGAATGTCTGGGGGTGGTAATGTCACTGACAAAGATAAAACGCTTTATTAATATACTATACTGTTTTATCTTACATATCCAATCCTTTCTATGAATCAACATATAGGTAAAAGTTACAGATAAATATGTTATTCTTTGTAAATGTTTTCTAGAAGTAACTGAAGATTCATGGTCGAGTTTTAGTTTTAAGATTTAAAGCGTAATAGTTTTTAAGTTATTGTATGCAGTTATATGCCACTGTGGACATTGTATTGAAAAATATTGACTCACCCTTTAGTTTGACATACGAGAACCAATTAATAATTGTATAATTGTGCAGAACTGACGAACGTTTTATACAGACGTAAAATAAATAAAGTTCCATCTGTGACAATAAAAACTGTATCTGATTTCAACAGTGGTGTTAGTTAAAGTCTGGTAGACTTCGAGTACTTTTCCTGTTTATTTTTATGAAAAGCACTTCTAGGTTGATTCTTTTTGTGCTGTTATAAATATCTAATTCCCCAAGTTTTTGAAGTATGCAACAACTGGTGTTGTAAAATATACGTTGTACTAATAACAGAGCAGTAATATATTTTCAAGATTTTTCCCCGCCTACTACATAATTTTGTTCGATCCTATAGAATTAAAATATCGTTAAGATATACTAATAGCCATTTTTTTAAGATTCAAAATAAGATATAATGATATATTCAAAGTCGTAAATCACGTTCTTTATCTTATTCAAAACTATTTTCAAAGCTTCTAAGTTGGCAAATGTTCGACTATTGTCATTTACCTTATATATTACTTGATTACACCTTGCAAGAATATTTTTATAGACTGTTAACAAAGAAGTTTGAGCCGTTGGACTTTTATAGAATGAGCTATATCTTCATCACCAGATTTTTACTAAATAACTGATCATAATCTTATTATGTCAGTCATGAGCAACAACTTCTGGTAGATAGAAGAAAAACCCTTTCTTACCCAAAATCAAGTTTTTATCAACCAACAATGATTAAAGAAGGGTGTCATCTGTTTTAACGCACAGAACAAACTGAACCGCCTTTTTATAAAACCAACACCTTAATATTCCAGGATCAATTTAAGTTATGCTCAATACGTGACTATTGTCAATCAGCCAAAAAATCATAATTTGTGTACGTAATGTAATATAGATATATATCATCCATTATCAGCGAAGGCTGCTCACCATGTAAATGAAAAGATAACAGGTAATTGTTAATGGGGTTATTCAGACCACGAAGTAGTTTTTAGAAAAACAATAGTTTGGTTAATTATCTATTTTATTCAAAAGTTTCCACAAACGCATGAAATTATAGAAATTCGTAATGTCATTACAAGATAATAAGGCTAGTTTTTAACAAAATAAGATCCCTCGGAGTCATCAAGATTCACTCTATTAGTTAAGGGTTGATATCATGAGGTTATAAAGTAGGTAATTAGGTTATTTATTTGTTTGCTTGAAAGTTACGGTATAAAACATTCAAACCCACACATGGATCATCTATATATCGTCTAGATACAATTTTGAATTACTTTTGAGAATCTTTTAACCATTTTGTTTCTTTTTCACATAGAAAAAGCTTTCTAAACAGGGATCCAATTCCGACCACACTGCAACTCCATCTATTTGATCATACAACTCATTGTTGTAAAAAAACAGGATTGTTTCTTAAC
>NW_013666991.1:66680-68195 GCF_000517525.1 Limulus polyphemus | reverse complement strand
ATATAGAGTACTTGTGATTTGTGACCATAAAAGCATCCCAAAACAAAACCTGAAATCGACGTTTAACCCCTTGAAAGTTTATATCAGCTGACTAGAATCCTCGTTCCACAAAATATGTTCGCCCTTTCAGCCGTGGGAGCGTTATAATGTGACGGTCAATCCCACTATTTGTTGGTAAAAGAGTAGCCCAAGAGTTGGTGAGGGGTAGTGATGACTAGCTGCTTTTCCTCTAGTCTTACATTGCTAAATTACAGACGGCTAGCGCAGATAGCCCTCGTGTAGCTTTGCGCGAAATTCAAAATAAACCAATGTAGAACAAAATTGTACGGGCTGAACTTTTTGGACAGATTAGAGAATTCAAAATCTCTGGCTAGAATTTTTTCTCCATGAAAACGGTGCGTTATTCTTGCAGACCGATAATTTAACAATAAGTTGTTAAGCTTAGGTAAACTGTCTTTCCCTATCCAACACGAAATAATCTTGAAAAACAGAAGGCTTTGTTCCATTTTACGATATGAAACACTATAACCATGTAATTATAACATAAAAACACATTACAATATTTAAAATAAATATGAACAAGTTAATATAACGCGTTTCTGAAGGATAGAAAAAGTTTTATTATACTACACAAAAATAAATTTCATTTATATTTTCTGACAAAATATAAACAAAATCATACTATTTCTACGTTTTTTGAATTCCAAAATTTTCCCTCAAAACTAAACAATGTGCATTATTGCAGAAAAACGTTTCCTGGATATAGAAAGTGTTTTTGATGTGTAAAAAATGAAACACACGGAGACCACGTGCACATAGATATAGATAGTTCGTATAATAATGTGAGAATTTAAGACCACAAGTGAAAAACGATTAGTATGTTCATGCTTTTCTATCTTTCAGGAACTAACTAAGAAGCCGAAACTCTTCCATGAGGGCGCCACTAGGTTTGATGTCGTTCAAGGTGAACTAGGTAAGAGCGTGACTTATCCAGTGATGTTTAAATGATGTAATGCTATGGATGTCGTATGACTTTTTTTTTTTACGGCGGTATTATCTTTGCAAACCAATAATTTAACAATAATTTGTTAAGCTGAGGTACACTCTCTTGATATGAAATACACTTGAAGAACGGAAGGCCAAATTTTACGCTAACATTAGGAAGAAGGAAAAAAAGAGTAACCTATAATTATACTTAGCTCAACACATTTTGCAAAATGCTCGAATCAAGGTAATTTTAAACCTCTTTCGATCTTCGATGAATGGAAGCTGTATGGCAGCTACAGCCAGTGGCTTCATTTCAAAATACATGAACAGTTGATGACGTAGGACGTTTTGTAGTTCATACATCAACTGTAATAACTACGTAAGAGCCAGAGGGTTATGAGGAATGAAAAAACAAAACATGGAAATTTCGACATTATATTTTGTATACACTGAGTGGTCACAAGTAAATTTTTCGTCATTTAACTGATTTATGCTAACTAATTTGTGTTTACAGAGCACTATATAAAT
>NW_013666991.1:61559-65750 GCF_000517525.1 Limulus polyphemus | reverse complement strand
CCCACAATCTAAAATTGACAAAATGAATTCCCAAAGGATTAACGAACTGCACGAAGCGAAAGGAAGATCTACTAGATATTAATTAAATTATAAATATATCAATTCATGTGAATATGACTGAAAATTTTCATTTTTTTCTGAAAAGGTGGTGTCTATTTACTTGTGACCACGCTGTGTATATTGGTATTTGTAATTTCTCATAATACAGTCTATTAATCGGACGTTTTACAATTATGAAAAAATAGGCTTGGGGGAAGGCAGCCGTTTTCATGGTGCATAATGTATGTTACTTATTATTTGAAGCGTAGAATATAAGGTAATTAGTATATAATATTTAATAATAAAAATGTAATAACTAATCACTAATTAAACTTAGACGATCGTACAGGCTTTAACGAAGATGGTGATTTAAATACGATCGTCACAATCTTATTGTGAATACTTAAAGCTGCATAATTTCTATAGGAAATATAGAACTGATTACTTACTTTTCCAAAACATCTGTCTGATTAATAGGGGACTGCTGGCTACTGGCTGCAATGGCCAATTTAACTCTCAATCAAGCCTTGTTCTATCGGGTCGTTCCTGATGACCAGGGGTTCGAGAATGACTATGCTGGAATTTTCCACTTCAGATTCTGGCAGTATGGTCGCTGGATTGATGTGGTTGTAGATGATCGCCTACCAACTTTTAATGACACTCTGGTGTTCATGCACTCTAAAGATAAAAATGAATTTTGGAGTGCTCTTCTGGAAAAAGCTTACGCCAAGTAAGTATTGTGGAAATCACTATTAATATCAATTCTTGCAAGCAGCTTAACAATAACCACATTTACAGCACATTATTTAATATCAATCCTTGCAAGTAGCTCAACAACAAACCACATTTACAGCACATTATTTAATATCAATCCTTGCAAGTAGCTCAACAACAAACCACATTTACAGCACATTATTTAATATCAATCCTTGCAAGTAGCTCAACAACAAACCTCATTTACAGCACATTATTTAATATCAATTATTGCAAGCGGCTCAACAACAAACCCCATTTACAGCACATTATTTAATATTATTTTTTGCAAGTAGCTCAACAACAAACCACATTTACAGCACTTTGTTAATATTAATTCTTGCAAGCAGCTCACCAGTAAACCACATTTACAGCATATGGAGAGTTATATTCGTGTATTGGCAAAAAAGAAAGCGACAAGAATCGGTAAAGACAAAAAAAAAGTCTGAACATGAATTTACCAGAAAAACAATTTATTTTTCTTACTCTTATATTACAACAATACTTTATTTAATTTTAACTCTTTTTTCAGTAAGTTTTCATTTAAAGTTACAGCAACTGGCATGAACGTCACAAGCAAAAAATGTATAAAATTAATTTCACTGACTATACAATAACACTATTTGCCTTAAAATATAACCTCACCCCTGGCTTTCCAGTGAACGACGGTCGATCCTCAACCTCTGAGTGGCGCTTAAGGCAGGTCTAAATGATAGGTCCATCCGGACACTAGGGGGGATGGGGTTAATAAAGTGGACAATTAGTATATAAAGAAATTTTAAATAGAAAGTCTCTTTGTTTGTTTGTTGGAAGATAAGCACAAAGCTACACAGTAAGCTATCTGCGTTCTGCCCCAGGGTATCGAAATCCAGTTTCTAGCGTTGTAAGGCCGCAGACATATCACTGGGGGCTTTGTTTGTTGGAAGATAAACACAAAGCTACACTATGGGCTATCTGTGCTCTGCCCACGATGGGTATCGAAACCCGGTTTTTAGTGTTGTAATTCTGCAGACATACCGCTGTGCCACCGGGGGGCTAAGTAGAAGGAGAGTCATTAATGTTGCAAGTCAATTGGTGTAATTTCAGTTGTAGCATTGTTTTTGTCTTGTTCTATTTTACAGAGACATAGATACTCTTCATACTCCTTTCCACAAGCTCACGTTTTAGTTTGTTTGAAGTTAAGCACAAAGCTACACATTAGGCTATCTGTGCTCTGCCCACCACGGGTATCGAAATCCGGATTTTAGCGTTGTAAGTCCGCAGAAATACCGCTGTGCGACTGGGGGGTCACGTTTTAGAAAGAAAAAACGAAAATTATCTGATACTGCAAATGAAAATAACCCCCAATAACGTATACACGGTTGGACTTGCAAAAGAAAAGAACAAGGACATAAACAATAGCAGCTATATAGTAACAGAGTAGTTCTGGTTATCAGATTGGAACTCACGTGAAAGAAACCGCCAAAACTAAACTAAAAGTAACGTCGTCTGGTTAGGGCACTCGACTCGTAATATGAGGGTCGTAATTTCGAATCCCCATCGCCAAACATGCTCGTCCTATGAGGATCACGACCAGGTCAGCCACATAGGTGGAAAATTCTTGGCTTACAAGAATATCAGCCGACCCGAAACTAGTTGGGATTAAGGCCGTAAAGGAAAGCCGAAAAGAAAAACAACAACAAAAAAACACTACACGTTTGATCCAATATATGCATTAATCCATTGTTTAACTGATCATACAAGAAGTAAAATAATAATGATACTCTAGAACTGTTAGGTAACGATGAAATATTTTTTATTATAATGAGTCACATTTCTTGGTCAAAGACTCGCAAAATCAAACTTTTTTTAAAAATTCATAACCAGTGAATCATTATGTCAAAAGTTTATATGTAAATATTGCTAGCATTTGTTGACTGAAAGGGTTTTCTGTTTTGTTGCAGAACCCAATTCTTTTATTTGTTTGGTAGAATTAAATAAACGAAAAATCAAGAACAACTTCGATATGTAAATGTTAATTTATATATATATTTTTTGTTCCGACTGAAGTTCTCAGACTGTCACTTTAAGTACCCATAGTGCAGTTCGTTATAGCATAAGATAATCTTGATTTGCTTCTTTTCCTATCAGAACAAATGATTAGGATCTTTGTGTATATTAGTTCTAAAGTAATTAACGGAATACTTACCAATCGAATATGACACAATATATAGACAATAATCACAACTGAGCACTAATAACAGGCTCATTATTTAATAATTAAGACCACTGTTCTCATGTATGACAGATGTAATTTTGTTTTGATAATTGTTCAGTTACTCATAATAATAATTTTTAGATTACACGGATCTTACGAAGCACTCAAGGGAGGAACTACCTGCGAAGCTATGGAGGATTTTACTGGAGGCGTGACAGAATTTTACGAGATTAAGAAAGCTCCAGATAACCTGTTTAAAATCATGCTAAAGGCCTACGAAAGATGGTCTTTGATGGGATGCGCTGTAGAGGTACAAATTATTCTAATGTCATCTGATTTTTGGTAAACAAACGGAATGCCCAGATATTTTCATAGGCTTTAGGTACTGAACAAATACCACGTACATTAAAGTTAAACATGATAAAACTGGTTATATATGATATATTCCTATTTTTTTCTGCCTCACCCCAGTGTCTCAGCGGTAAGTCTGAAGGCTTATAACGCTAAAAATTGGGTTTCGACAGCCGTGGTGGGCACAGCACAGATAGCCCATTGTGTAGCTTTGTGCTTAACAAAAACACGAAGGAACAAAACTTATTGTGCTATGATATGCGCACTTTGACCTGCCCCTGGCGAGAGGTAATGGAACTGAGTATTGAATTAACTCGGTGGATGTTGTACTTTTTACTATTGTTCTCTCAGCTCTGAACTCAGCTGTATTTTTTCTATCGTTTAAGTTTGTAAATGATAATATATATAACAAAACTACATTTATACAGCTTAACTTCCAGACTTCTCTAAAACTGGTCATTTTGAAAGTTTCTGTGAAATCATTGTTGCATATGCAACATATATATATTTTTATTTCAGTGAATGTTTTTACAAGACCCCCCCCCCCCGTGATTCTAATTCTGGGCTATGTTGAAAACTCATAATAAACTACTGATTTTTTTTTATCATACTTTAATAATAAATAAAAGTTACAAAAGCTGAAGTGGTTTTTATTTATCATACGTTTAAGACTTGGGTCAAGTTAACCGGATCATTTGAAATATTTTTTATGTTTCACCACATCCTGGGCCCGACATGGCCAGGTGATTACGGCGCTCGACTCACAATCTGGGGGTCGCGGGTTCAAATCTCCGTCACACCAAACATGCTCGCCCTTTTAGCCGTGGGGGCATTATAATATGACGGTCAAT
>NW_013666991.1:52348-61405 GCF_000517525.1 Limulus polyphemus | reverse complement strand
GAGCATTTTACGTTTCGCTAGGTTAAGTATTTTACTCCTCCCCTCCCCCGTAATAAAAAAGTCGCCTTTTTTTTCGGGTAACTCTCCATTATTTAATATTTCATGTAATCCTAGAACTCCTATTTTTATCAGCGGTAAGTCTGCAGTTTTACGACGCTAAAATTCGGGTTTCGACACTCGTGGTGGGAGGAGCACAAATAGCCAATTGTGCAGCTTTGCGCTTAAGAACAACCAAACAAACTTATTTTTATGTGTTTGTAATATGGTATTTAATTTTATCTCTTAAATCTTGTTTTTTCATTTTTACAGCCAGACGTTAATATTACAGAGATGGAACAAGATAATGGACTGATTAAAGGACATGCGTATAGCATCACTGCTGTCCGAATGGTTAGTGCTTATTTTGGATAATTTCAAACTGAAATAGTCGGTTGCTAATAACATGAACTGTCGTACGTTGTTACCTTTATTTCGAACATGGGTTAGGGTTAGTGACGAGAGTCACTGATTGGCAGCTTACAGGCACAAATAAATAATCGTGTAAAGACAACTTTGTTTTTACGAAATAAAATGTGATTTCTACACAGAATAGGAAATACAATCGTTAATTCTTAAATAAAGGGATAACACCAAAAAAAAACTTAATTGTTTGATTTATTCGGAAAAGTTAATGCTCAATATATGTTTTACGTTTTTGTTCCAAAACAAGCCTTTGTGACTGTTTCTACTTTTGAAAAAAGGGGGTGGAAAGCTAAAAGATGAAAAAAAGGCAGCCTTGTATAAGTGTTCGAATTTTTAGACTCATTTTTTCTCTTGCTCTTAAATTTTACACAGTGCTATCTTACAAACAAGTACATCAAACACTTATTAATTCATACTTGATTGTTGTTAAAGGATTTGTCACAGAAATATAAAAATATTTCATAGATATTAACACTTCATAACCTACATTTTTCAGTCCATTCAAGAGTCTTTTTGGATTAATGTATTTTTTTAAACTTATTTCGGTTTGTTACTATGACTTGTGATTTGTTTATAAATCATTAAATGTAATAATATATAAAATTATTAGATTTATTTATTTCTGCTTGCTAAGAATTACATTTCTTATAATTAGTTAATTTCATGTGGCGTATTTCTTTTGTCTAACTTCATATGTCTTGAAATTATCCCGTATTGTATTCTATTTAAATTAAGTGGATTATCAGTAGCCCAGTGAGAATGAATCATTTCTTCAACATCAAAGAAACAACGATGCTGTCTAACTGCTCTGTTGTCCTTCCAGGCAGATAATAGTAACCAAGCTAATCAACTATAAGTTAAATCAACTTCTCTGGTATCCTTGAAACCTTGTTGACCACTTCCTTATTAACAATGAGCCAAGTTAAACTTCAAAATTAATGGTATTTGTAATTCTTGAATTAAATATTTTACTGTTTTGTGTCAACTTATCAAGTCATTTTAAGGTTTCTCTAAAAGTCACATAAAAAATTAGAACTTAGTTTGCTGAGTTTGTAGAAGGAAACAGATACTATTTTAGTTCGAAATTCTTAGAATTATCATGCTCAAAGCGATCTTCAATTTTATTGCTTTACTTTACTAAATGCTTGTCAAGGTCTTTTGACTGTATTTTTCTTCAAGAAAAATTATCTTTGGGAATACGAAATTTTATTTTTATTTAAGGCATTACCTTTATGAAACTTATTGTCAGTATACTAAATAAAATGAAATAATAATAATATGTTAAACACCGTGACGTATTTAGTCTACGCGCTGTTCACGTGACATTATATAAAATCTATAAAATGTTTAACGATTTTTTTCTCTTAAACCTAAAAACCATTTTTATTTACTCTTGTAAAAATTAATTCAGATTAGTAGCAATTCTGGTAGTCTTCCAGTGGTTCAGCAGTAAGTTTACGAATTAGAACACAAAAATCTGGGATTTGATTCCCCGTGGTGTACGGAGTACACATAGCCTATTGTGTAGCTTTATGCTAAAGCAAATAAATAAATAAAAGCTTAAGCATGTGATGGAGTGAAAACTCAGTGTCACAGCACTACTCTGTTTAATTTAAAGATAATTTTGTTTACAGTTAACTTATAGTATATTAGGTAATGAATTACTTTGTAGCAACCTGGCATGACCAGGTGGTTAGAGCGCTTGACTCGTAATATGAGGGACACGGGTTCGAATCCTCGTCCCACCAAATATGCTCGCCCTTTCAGCCTTGGGGGGGGGGGGGTTATAATGTAACTTTCAATCCCACTATTCGTTGGCAAAAGAGTAGCCCAAGAGTTGGCGGTGGGTGGTGATGACTAACTGTCTTTCACTGCTAAATTAGGGACAGCTAGCGCAGATAGCTCTCGTGTAGCTTTGCGTGAAATTCAAACAAACCAAACTTTTGTAGCAGTAGTCAATTATCTAAAGTGTGATTAGACAGAGTGTCAGGAAGGAAGCTGCTTGCATTTGCTTACTTTTACTTTGGAATATGACCCACTGCTATTAATTATACACCAAATATTTGGACCGCGATTACGATAATGATAAACCACATAACTATTTCGAAAAAGGTGCATTAAATAGTTTATTATTGGCCTCACTAAGCAGATCAATTTGAAGTAATTACTATGGTTAAAAAGCCCTTGCTGTTTAGAAGAAACATACACTTATAAGTCAAAGTTTAAAAGATGTGATTCAACATATTTTCCATCTTCAGTCGGGACTGTTATATATCGGACGACCACCGGGTTGTTATGAGATTGAAAACGTGACACATGGAGTTATATGGGGGAAAAATGAGTTGTTTTGCACTTTAAATCATAAAAATAAAAACGAGATACAATGAGATTTAGAACATGGACATAAAAATCTCGAATTTTCACGTGGCTTCACGTGAATAAAATAAATTGTTTTTCCAACAGTCAACTCTGCATTAAATTCATGCCTTCGCATAAGTACACGAAGCAGTATTTCTCCCTTCCAACCCCCCTTGCAATACAAAACAACTAACTGGTTTACTGTTAAAAAATACCGGAATAATTTGATGTTTTATGAATCCTTCTATTTTAAACCCAACTTCATCTCTTTCTATCTACTCTATCTCCTAGGGTCGTCACTGTTTTTTCTCTCTTGAGTTCTACATTCTTGCTTACATTAAGACAATTTACCTAGGATTGTTACGTGATTAAAAGTTATAGAAAATTCTCAATTGGTTTAACAATATTGACCAACGCAGTGAAACTACAAATAACCTCTGACGTCACGTGTCCACGCCTACCCACCAAACACGTAAGTAATCAACAAATATTCACCTTACCATACACACACACACATATATATATATATAATAACACATTTTTGACCTTGCAACGAGGAAATATTTTTCATCTGTAATAACTTGAGATGGCTATAGGTCACATTTCTAATACCTTGTGGTTTGTATGATCAGGTTGAAGTTGACACTCCAAGAGTAACCGGAAAGATACCCCTGATTAGGGTTCGCAATCCTTGGGGTAATGAGTGTGAATGGAAAGGAGCTTGGAGTGACAGGTATTTTGTTTCTGCTTCTTAAATAAATATTTTGTTTCACCATTGTAATTCGTTTAGGAATAACTCACACTTTCTGTGAAAGAACTGATAATTATATATAACTATTAGGGTTTAGATTATTTTCAGACTACAGTTCTTGTCATTTCGTGTTGAGCATCTTGAACCGAATTGTATTTTATTTGGATACTCTGTTGTGTTTTTTTCTTAGGAAAGTATTTCATTGGTTATTTAATATTGTGAAATATTATTGATCCTTGCTTACCACAGGGGCACAAATGGTATTCCTACTATTTCTTCTCCTATCATTCAATTATAAAATATTTGATATTTGTCGAACTTACCAGTTTTGCCTGATTCTTGAGAATACAAAATGCCTGATTGCGAAATAATATTTCAGAGTTTTTAAATTTCTTTGGCCATAGTAGTTTTCTCGCTAATCTTTCAGATCTCCTGAGTGGACTTTGGTAAATGAAAACGAAAGAAAAGAGTTAGGACTGACATTTGACCATGACGGAGAATTTTGGTGAGTAGAATATATTTACAGTCTTAGGGAGTGAATGCGCATCGTCGACATGGAATTATTAGCCGCGATATAGCGGCTCATAGAAAGACTCGGATTTTTTTTTCAAGTACAAACTTTGAGATCTTAGCTCTATCTCTTGACTAATTTGAGATCCAATTACAGCCAGTGCAATTGAGAATTTTCCTCTTGTTTTTAATATATACTGGGAAACGTAAAACTTACAAATTACAATTCTTCCATAACATGCACAGGCAGAAAAGTTACGTTTTATTAGTCTCATTTATAAAAACAAGCTTTTCACATGTAATCACCTTGAAAGGTAATAATCTATGTAGAAGAGAACATCAGTAACTTTGTCCAATGATGGTGTATACTGTCCAACGAAAAATATAGAAGCTTATTCTCAAGCCATTGTCAAATCTCTTTCACAGTGATCGTCTAGTAGTAAGTTTTGGGTTGTAGCTTAGGAGTTTGGTATCTTAAACTTTTAACTTCAGAGATTCAAACTAAGTGCACATATTTCGTTGTTTATTTTTTAGCGGCTTTTTTTTTCAAGTACAAACGTTTAGCTCATCTTTTGACCGATTTGAGATATAATTACAGTTTTGGACTCAGGAGGTCAAACCCTTTCGATTGATGCATTTGACCACGCCCGAGGTCTCATAGATTAATTTACTCTAATCCTGCTTAAAAGAATTTCAATTTGAGGGTAGATTGGTAGAGATCCTGATGAGTAATAAAATCGAATCGGGTATACGCGTGCCCAACACTTGGTATTGCTGGCGCACAAAAATAAAGGTAATAAAAAGGGGAAAAAAGTCATCATAAATTAACTTACTCTAATCCTGCCCAAAATAATTTCAAGTGCCGCGGCTAGTGCAGATTCCCTCTTGTTGTTTTTAAAACCTGCTAGCACAAGTGTGTATGAGGCCTTAGGGTTAGCTACACTACTTAAACTTTAGTTTATTTTTTCAATTTTGTTGTTTGTAATGTGAAACTTTGACAATGTTTCAATAAATGACCAACCACGAAGATATAAGATTACTATATATAGTTGCACAAGTCATAAGATGCCAATGTGCATAAAATGGAGCAAAGATTACATACAATTATTAATGTTTATTAATCAAACCACAGATTAGAAATTCTCAAGGGCCATATAGTAATAATTTCATGCGAATAACTGGATTATAACTATGGCAATTTTGTGGGGTTTTCAGGATATCCTTCAGAGACTTCGTTTTGAACTTCACCAGACTAGAGATCTGTAATCTAAACCCAGATTCCCTAGATGATGAGCCTCTCACTCAAGTGTCAAAGAAAAAATGGGACACTCACGTTTTTGAAAGTAGCTGGGTTCCAGGATGCACTGCGGGAGGTTGTAGAAACTATCTGGGTGAGTGTCTATAAACAACATGTTAATATTCTACATGAAGAGAGATTTTGCTTACAGATATATATATATACAACATTATTGTTGACCAAAGTTTATAATATATTTTAATTCCTTTGGTACTAAAATTGCTTAAATGATAATTTTTTTAAATGTTAGATGCCTAAGATGTCACTTAGAAAAAACTTAGGTGCCTACTCAGATCTTATATATTGTTATTATATGTATGAAAACATTTTTAAGTATCACACAGTTTATATATATTTATGAAAGTAATATTAATAGATCTTCCAAATTTCATTAACTGTTTCATATGAACAAAACTTTCTATATATCCTATCTATCGCCAGTCATGGGAAGATAGATATTTCTGATAAAAAAGAGAAGCAATGAAAGAATAAAACACCCAAGTGAACGTATAATATAGAAACAGATAAACAGATAGACTACTGAGATTTATGAGAAATATTCATTTCCTGAAAGGCCAGGCGTGGCCTAAGGTTATCACGTAGAGCTGCGTATAGGAGAGTCCAAGGTTCAAGACATGATGTATCTGAAGCTCCACATTTTCAGTTGTAGGTATTTTATAATAATGGCAATCCTGTCACGCTGTTAAAAGTATTGGACAAAGCCCTGGCGATAGTGGATGTTGCTGGCTGACAGTAGCTCAAATTAGGGACAGCTATTCCTGAACTCTAGGGTCCCTAAACTGACCGTTTTAGCCCACATATGTCCTTAGGATTTTAAAATTCCAATTTATAGCTTCTAATGGTGGCATTTAAGCCAATATAATGATCATGTAATTGTATGAACAGTATAATGCAACTATATACTCACACACACAAACACACATTTATCACTTAATTATTTTCCCCTTACATAGATGGCGTACGTTTTCGATAATGTTTGTTTAAAAATTATACAAGGTTTGTTCATGGTGTGCGATTATTCCTGCAATTAACTGAATATTTCTATCAACTTAAGTTTATTATTAATTTTGTAGACACATTTTGGATGAATCCTCAGTACAGAGTGACACTGGAAGATGTTGATGATGATGACGATGATGAACTTTGTACTATGATAGTGGCTTTAATGCAGAAACATCACAGATCAAAACGAAAAACGCGGCAGGGTTGTTTAACGATTGGCTATGCTATTTATAGTGTAAGTCGTTATAATCAATCCATTCCGGAAATATGTTTTAATATATACCGTTTTTGTTAAACATTTTAGATGTTCAAGATTTCTTTGTTCCTTTGCTTTAGGCGTTGCCTAAAACTGTTAGAAGGTAGAAGAATAAAAATATTTTGTTAATATGAAATATAAAACGAAATATATCTAATGTAACATATAAGAATAAATTAATAATGACTGCCTTGAACAGCTACAGACGACTGGTGCAAATAAACTTTATACGGACTTTATTTTGATACATAAGATTGTCTATTACAAATACCCGAAGAAACACGAAACAATTTATTTTTTTAGAATTGTTTCTATTTTACTATCTACGTGACCTAGAAAATAGGTGTTCCTGATTCTGTTTCAGTTCTAAAAGAAACGTTCAATGTATCTTCCTTGCCATCAAGTTGTCAATAGTACTAATTCACTATACACATCATCCAGAAAATATAAAAATATTTTTTGTGTTGTTTATAATCATTTAATCAAATGAAAGAACCAGATAGCCTATCTTCCTATTCTCTAGTTTGTGTTGCTTATAGTTTATCTTATCAGTTGTTTGATCCAGAAAAAAATATAATATCATCAAGGTATATATGGTTGTCGTTTATAAGCTTTTACTCCTATTTTATCAGCTGAATGACCCAGACAACCTACCTAAACCACTGCCGAAAGACTTCTTCAAATATACTGCTTCAAAAGCTAAGTCTCCTTCCTTTATAAATTTACGTGAAGTAAATTGTAGATTTAAACTTCCCCCTGGCTCTTACTGTATCATCCCATCTACTTTTGATCCTGGGGAAAGAGGAGAGTTTGTCTTGCGGGTGTTCACAGAGAAAGAAAACAAAATGAGGTAAAAAAGTTGCAGTGTGAGCTTATTTAAGTAGACAAATATTTATGTTTTTCAGGACAAAAAGTGTTGTTGTAATTACGAACAGTATTTTACAAAAGAACAGCTGCTTCCAAGTTACTTACGTTGAACATTTTACTAGTTTCTTTTCTAGATATTTACTCTTGAAACAGAACACTTTCGGGGACCCTGCGAAAGTACATCTAGTACTAGTTTCTTTTCTAGATATTTACTCTTGAAACAGAACACTTTCGGGGCCCCTGCAAAAGTACATTTGGTACTAATTTCTTTTCTAGATATTTACTCTTGAAACAGAACACTTTCGGGGACCCTGTGAAAGTACATCTAGTACTAGTTTCTTTTGAGATATAATGCACTTATATTATTAGTAAATGAATAGCTATGCTATTTTTAGGGGCAAATTTCACATAATGGGCCAAAAGCGATGTAAATCGATCCAAGGCATCGAATAATGTAACTGTTTTTAAATAAAATTTGCATGTGATTTAAGAAAAAAACACCATTACAAAAAAAAATGAAGAAAAGATTAGTTACAGTAATTGCGAGAAAAATTAAGACATGGAAAGACGTAAAGATGAAGCGTTAAAGGAACCTAAAATTAACCGAAAATAATAACTAAAAGTGTGTTATAAACTTACATCTTAAAATGCTAAACATAATCGTATAATTTTACACACACAAAAACTTGCAAAAAGTCGCTTAATGTTTCCTTAAACTACACTTTAGCTAAATTACACCAATCACAAATAAACCACTTACTCCTTAAGCGAAATTAAATTACTTAGCAAAAAACCCTATAAATATCTTTAGCTGAATTTAACTAATCCCTTACAGTTATTCTGTACATCTTGGTTTTTTATCTACTTTAAATACTGTTGCAAATTAATGTCTAAAGAAGAAGGAAACAGAATCTGACATTCAACAAACATGTGTTAAATCAGTCAAAATCTACAATAAACCAACTCAACGGCACCATAAAATTAATGGTGTTTCCTGATAATGACTTATTGGAAAGCATGGTCCTGCTCCATTCATCATTGGTTCCTTGAGCGTTACCTTTTTCTCAATATTAGATTGAAAACACCTAAGCAAACCAAAAACAAATGTTCGAAAATAACTGACGGAACATACAGCAAAACTAATTAACAAAACCATATCCTGTTCATCCAGGGCTATCTTTAGATATGAAACACAACTATATTTAACCCACTTTAACACTTATCAGGGAGCTGAAAGTCTCAAATAGTAAACTGCGGTTACTTATTATTTATCAGATAACACAATACTTGCTATAATACTATGAAGTGACGATGAACACAACACAAAACGATGTTTAAACCAGCTAAATGAGTGAAAGATACAGCAGTATTCTCCCCCGAGGTTCCAAAGTCATGTACAATCTTATCAATTCAGAGTTCATAATATGTATATGCATAACCCCCTTTTTTAAAAAAATAAACTTTTTGTTATATATATATATATATATATATAAAGAGTTAATTTTTCTAAGGAGGTTATATACTGAGGTAAAC
>NW_013666991.1:33978-51348 GCF_000517525.1 Limulus polyphemus | reverse complement strand
TGTTTTAGTCGATACAGTGTAAGAATCAAAGTTAGAAGTTATTCTCTACTTGTTAATACTAAAGAAAATATATCCTAAGTAGTACGATGTGTCCACTTTCATCTTTATCTATTTCGGAATAATAGGCTCAGCCAGGGTGAAAATGTAACCAAAAAGTGACGGTACTCGTATTTGCATACATCAAAAGGTTTTGCTCATTTGTATAATTTATAATATAGTTTACTAAAAATGAAAAGATACATTTAACACCATTAAAACAATATATATATATATATTAAACAGACAACTAAATTAAATATTTCACAGTTTTAAACCTAACTCAGTCGAAGTTTTTTTTTGTTTTGTTTTTGCTTTCCATTCCGTTGAGGGACGAGAAGACATTATATGCGCTATTATCAGGGATGGGTAACAATCACAGCGCCTCTGCCAGCTAAAAGCGTTATTTGGATATATTTATTGTTATTGGCCAATCATATAGATCACACAGCCAGATGAGACTACCCTATTGGTTTAACAATGATTGACATTGAAACTGCTTAATATATTCTCTTCATCTGTCTGATCACGAGCACACAGTGACGTATGCCAGTCAACATATGAGGATGTATGTACTTCTCTTGAGAACATGGTTTCATGTTTGATGTTTTCACAACTAGGAATTTTCTATTAACATAATTTTAAATGTTTTCCAGTGAATATGATGAAGATGTTGGTCTTAAAACTCCCGATGAAGAGGTGAGTATTTTGTCATTGAAAATCTTAATTGTTCGTGTTCGAAACGTATATAAAATATAGTAAACGAGAGTAAAGGTCTTTCTTAAGTATCTAAAGTAGAATTAGTTAAAGCTTTGTTTGATCAAGTTAAAATGTTAATTGTTTTATGAGGAAAATATTTCAACATTATTCAAGCTGTCGAAGAGTTATGATCAGATTGGTTATGTTAAGGACTATACTCTGGTAATTTTTAAAAATATTTGTTAATAAAAGATATCTAGAATTTGCGATATTTAGCAGCAGAGTAAAGTTTTCCATGCTTAAATTCCGATCTTAACTTTCAATAAATTGCTTATTAAGAATTGTATTAAAAATACAACATTACGCCCCATGCGAAAAATAACCCATTTCTCTAGTGTGTATCATTACTCATTATAAGGATTTTGTACATTCAAAATGAATTTACATTGCTTTTTTTATAATTTGGCAAAGTTTTTACAATTATTAAAAAGACACTGAAATAATGCATGTATATTATACCTGTAACAAACAGTTACGTTAATCTGAACATTTCCAAACCTCAGATAATAGTCTCAGTTTACATTCATTGATAATACGCGTAAAAACAAAACTGGAATGACTATAATATGAATGGATACCGGGATGTAAATATTATTTTATCCGTAAATGTACAAAAAATCTAGTGAAATCTGACACAATGACGAGAAAATTAATCATAGTAAAAATGCATGTTCCATTCACTGTCGAACTTGTGAAATTTGACACAATGATAAGTTCGACAATGAAAGGAACATGGATTTTTACTATGATTAATTTTCTAGTGAAATTTGACACAGTGATAAATTCGACAGTGAACAGATGATGCATTTTTATTAAGATAGAACGACCTAATTCGTAAAAAAAGGTTCCTGACCAATGTTTTTATATATACACTCACTCACATGCATGGTTACGAAAAAAAAAAAATCTTTATTTAAATAAATGATTATCTTCATCTAATATCTTATTTATGAGTTTGCTGAGAAATATTTTGGTTTTATTAAAACATTAGTTATGTAATATAGATTTGAATACGAATTTCCTGTTTCTAAGTCTAATACCAGATAATTAATTTTAAATTGTGCTTAAAAGATGAGTCTATTCTCAGGATTCTTTCGCTGAAATGTTATTTTATATCCAAATAATTATAATACAACTTGCCATAAATCAAATAAACATATAAATTGAAAAGAGTGTGTTTTTTGATATATAACTGTAAAAAAAACAGTTGTTTCTAACGTTTGGAGTTCTAATGTATTTAATTTTATTGAATTATTCTGTATTATAGGTGCAAGTTGAACAGAATGAAGTAGAAGAAAACAAGGACCAACAAATAAAAAATGTCTTTGCTAGCATATCAGGTCAAGATTTAGAAGTTGACTGTTATGAACTTCAAGAAGTACTAAACATTGGTTTAAAGCAAGGTAAGAAAAATCACAAGAATAATACTTATTTATTTATTTCTATAAATTTTCTGTGTTTCTGATTGAAAGTGTTCTACCGTTATATCATTAGTTAAGTATTTAGAATTCGAGTAATATTGAAAAAAAGTTTTTCAATCAAAGCACTTGCTTTTTATCTCAAACTTTCCTAGCAACTTCTCCAAAGTATGTTTGTTTATATATTCAATTCAAGCAATACATATCGGTGATTATTTAGATTATGATCTGACAGTATTTTCTAAATTTTCTAGAGTTTCACATTGATGAGCTTTCGCTGGACGTTTGTCGTAGCATGATTGCCATGATGGATGTATCCTTTATAAACTAAGATATGTTGAGACTGGCTATCTATTTATCCTTACCTGTTTCTACATTTAAGTATCTAGAAATCATTTACAAATTTAAAACAAATTTTCGTTAATCCTGTTCTATGAGTGTGGATGAAGTTGAGAGAATCAACTGAGAAATATAGAAAGTCTTATTTATTTGTACTGTTTTAAACTTAGTAAAGACTTAAATTCCCTAATAGCCAGTTTATTCGACATAGATATTTCGTATTCAGTTGTACAGTTGGTAATATTTGCTTTGCTTCTTGCATTTCATTCAGCATGACCTTCTAAATTTGAAGGTTCCACAATAAATATCCCTGGCATTGTTTTATAAAGGACCTTATTTATCAAACTTATTTATTCGAGGACAAGATAATGACGAATAAAACAACGAACAATTTACCAAACAAATATATCTTGGTTTCCAGCGAAATGCATCTGGAAAAACATGCGCGTTACCTCGTATAGTACCTGAAGTCAGTTACGAGTTATGGCAACAGTTTACTCTAACTCATTCCAAACATTTCTGTTTTTAGCAATCTTATAGTCCCCCATACTTGTCCAAGATCAAAATCAGTCCCGAGACTGCTCAAAACTGTTGGAGCACCTGAGATGCTTATGCATCATAGGCGATTCTTGGGTAGATTTTACCTGGTGGCGTCCATCCCCACTTCGCATAAAAGTCCATAATTTAGAAGTGATAGACTAGACGGAAGGCAGCTAGTCAACAACACGAACGGTGAGGCTGACCGCCACAATATAACACACCCACGGCTGAAAGGGCAAGCATGTTCGGTGATTGGAATAAAACCCTTGTCCCACGGATTGCCAGTCGAACGCCCTAACCACCAGGCATCATAAGACAAGAAAAAAGTTACACTATATTATATCTGTTTAATTTGAATTTCGCACAAAGATACACGAGGGCTATCTGCGCTAGCAGCGCTGTCCCTAATTTAGCAGTGTAAGACTAGAGGGAAGGCGGCTAGTCATCACCACGCCAACTCTTTTACCAACAAATAGTGGGATTCACCGTAAAATTACAACACCGCCACGGCTGAAAGGACGAGCATGTTTGGTGGGATGGGGATTTGAACCCGCGACCCTCAGATTGCGAGTCGAGTGCCCTAACCACCATGCCAGGCCCTTATTATATTAACAAACAAAGTCATACTAATATAAACATTATCTATCAAACTTGGATCAAAAATGTGCTCAACCCACAGATAACGTAAAACAGTAAATTTATTCCATATTAGATTTTAAATGTAAATGATAAAAGTCGGAAATAGAAGAGACATTAAAGTGCCTAAGAATTTATACGAAACATACATTCACATATAATTAACACTAAAGCTTTAGTTATCAGTTTATTCAGCAATGCTTTCAGAGTGTGAAAGTTTCGTTATAAGTATTCATTATACTAAACTACAAACGGTAGTAAATGTTGCTTTCAGGGGTGAAATTCTAAAAAAAAAATATAAATAAATCTGGCTCTCTTGTAATTTTCTAAAATTTCAGCCCCGTTATGTTTGTAAATGTTACAGGGTATTCCAAAAAAGGTATACCGAAATTATATTAAATGTGGTGTTTCACGTGGAGAACATTGATCTTCATTGGTGAACATAAACAACTGATGTGAAATCTGAGGTGATTCGCTCTTTTGAGTGCAAATTGAATAATGATACATGTTAGGGGGTTTATTTTTTTAAGAATATTTATAACAATTAGATATGTCATTTCGGCATACCCTTTTCCAGCCAACCCTTTACTTATTGGTTTAATCCAGGCAGTTCGACTTCAAAAAGACATTTTTTTTAATAACATTAATTGCTATTATTTTTAAGTGTCCTCTTAAAACTTGTACTGGGAATATTGTTATAATATTGATAAATATTCTTTAACTGGTGCCAGGAAGATCGATCAGGAAAACTCAAAATGGAAGAATTTCTTAAGCTCTGGGTTGACATCAGGATGTGGAAGGTTAGAAAGTTTGGAACATAGTACGAAACAAAATGGTTAAACGTTCCACTGCACTGTTGAAACACCAAGTAATGGCCACAAGTAGAACATTACAGTGATAATTTTTTATAATCTGAGCAATAACAGCGTAGTTTGCATAATTAACCTTACTGTGCGATGAAATTTAAAAACAAAACACTTTGGGATTCTTTGTGAGATTAAAGACCAAATTTTATACATTGAATTTTTTTTTGTGTCTATTATAATTTAGTTTTATCTATGAGAACATGTAGCTGTTCTTTCAATTTGCAATCTTGTTATCATATAGATTTGATTTTAAAGTCGCCATTTAGCCGATAGTTGATAAAAAGCCCGAAGCTAGTAGTACTAGTAGGGTTACCGAGAAAACACACTTATTAACCTTCTAAATTTCTAAAAGTAAATTTTCAGAAACACCCTAAGATTAATCTATCATTTCTTTTTTAATGTTATTTGCTTTCGATTGCAACTTTTGAATGTGTATGTATATATGTTTGTATAGAATGCGTTCAAAGTCTATGATAAAGATGAATCAGGATTTCTCAGTACGTTGGAGCTCAGAATGGCTTTGAATTCAGCAGGTGAGTCATGTTTCTCAGACGGTTCTAACTTAAATTTTGTTAAAGTGCATTAGCATGTTATATCTTTTATGAATTGATATTTTTGTTATGGTTTAAAATATATAAGTTGTTTAAAGATCCAAGCATTTACAGATTATTCCTTTTAATAATTAAAAGTCCTAACTTTAGCTTATATATATATTTATGTCATTGTCTGACGTACTGTTTAAAGTATTAGAGTATTCTTATAGCTTTTATTATGTAATAGCTTCTACCGGTAGAGTTGCTAAAAATATCCAATAAAAAGTACAGTTAATAATTATGTGTGGCAGGAAAATCCCAAAACAGCCTTTATGACCAATCTACTTAAGGTCATCAGGTAACCTCTCTTTTAGCGGCGTTTTCGGCCTTTGTCCCAAGAATACCTGAAAGGTTTGTTCTGCTAAGCGATTTACTTAGCACAGAAATGTCACAATTAAAGCTTTATGTACTATACGTATCTCACACGGCCAATGTAGTTATTACTGTTTAAAAAAATTAATGTTATATATTAAATACATGATAAAGAAAGTTAACTTAAAACTGAGAAATATTAAAGAGTTAGGATTTATAAGTAATATAGTAAACATTCAAAATAAGGAGTAACGAAATAAAAGTATTGAAATATTTATGATAAAGTTATTTTTAGTACTTAGATGTTATCACTCTCGGCTTTAAATTTAGCTGTGCTCACGGGCTCTTTTCTTATTTCCATTTGGACACTTAGTAACGTTTATAACTAGAGTGAAACTGATATTAAGCCTAGATGGGATTACAGTTGTATTGAGACACATTACCTGTTGTAATACCCATGAAGAAGCAAAACACCAGGAAGTAGTTCTATGAAATTTAGAGACGTTTATTAGCTTGAAATTCGAGAGACAGTAATTGTTATCAAATTCCAATAATTTATCAAATTTCTTGAAAACAAAATCTACAAGTTATCTGCCACACCTAAAATAAATGAAACCAGTTGAAAAACAATCCACACCAACGTTAACTAGGAAATCCAAATTACAATTTTTATTGCATATGATATCAAAGAAATGTAGACGCTTTCTGTAAAAATGTACACTACTTATTATGGATGTTATTGAAAAATAGAATTACAATAAAGATATTGTATTTATAGTTAAAACCATAATAAAATAATTCTAATAAACCAGTGGTACAAACAAAATGTACTTCAACAAATTGAACCTCTATAAAACAACAAATGTCTTGTTACAGATCACTTGAGAAAGTTAGTGACATGATCAAAGAGCGTTATAGCATTCAACACTGGTAAAATGAAACATCAAATCCCAAAGCACTTATGAGCACATAAATAAAATTTTAAAAGTATCACTTTCGACTGACCCTTTATAGAAGTTATAGCTCAGAAATATTCTAAACTATATGATGTGACATTAATATGTTTGGAAATCCTGCAATATATTGAAACACATCAAACAGAAACCCAAAGAATTTATACTGGAGTCAGGAAGAAGCAGTTCGAATTTAAGGAGAGTTAAAACGTTGGAGAGATGTACCACAATGATATACTCTGTTACTAATATCATATAATTTACATGCAAAGTGTTTGATGGGAAAGGTAATTAGTGACACAGAAGGGATCGAGTGGTAAGTAGAATGGGCTCGGAATGAATGTTGAAAAAACTAAGACAATGGTAATTTCACGATCTGAGAAAGCTCCCAGAATACGCATCAAAGTAAAAGGTAGATTTGGAAGGAGTAAAGGAGTTTACTTACTTAGGGATGAATACCAATAGTGATGACAAGATTAAGAATGGTTAATCAGCAGTTTTTAATTTCAGATAGATGACAAACAAGAAATGATGAAAATACTGCAAAAAAGTTACGTATGGTCTGTGCGTGTCTAGGGACAAGAATCATAGGTGTACGGGTGGTTTTTCAGAGACAGGCTGTACTATTTTTGCCCGAATGAGGTTATGAGTGAGAAAGCTAAAATTTAGGGGACAAGTACCCGATACGGGGCTAATTACCAGGAAACCGTTTAATTTGACCACTCTAAAATACATTTGGTTTTGGTTTAAATTTCGCGCAAAGCTACACGAGGGCCATCTGCACAAGCCGTCCCTAATTTAACAGTGAAAGACTAGAGGGAATGCAGCTAGTCATCACGACCCACCGCCAATTATTGGGCTACACTTTTAACAATGACCGTCACATTACAACGCCATTCACGGCTGAAAGGGCGAGCACGTTTGGTGGGACGGGGATTCGAATGCAGGACCCTTAGATTGCGAGTTGAGCGCTCTAACCACCTGGCCATGCCAGGCCACAAATATATTTGGAACCTTAACATTGCATTATGAATGTTGATTTACGTTATGATGGTGTGAATATCTAATTCTAATTTTGCCCGAATAGCCGTATGTATTGCAAGCTAGGGGAGCTGACCCCCCGTACTCCTATAAACGTGGACCATGTCATTTGGTACAAAGCGACAGTTGGAAATATTTGGAATGTAGTGTTACGGACGAATGATGAAGATCAGTTACACAGGAAAAAAATGAGGGAAGTATTAGAATGAAACGACAAGTGCTGGACAGAAAAGGAACATGCGCTACATTGGATATATAATTAGATCTGAGGGAAGTAAGTTTCGCAGGAAGAAAAGCGAGCGGTAGGCAGAGGACCCACTCAGGTCGATAACCTTAGTGATGGACTGGAGTTGAAAAGCTTAAATTGGGAAAGATGGCGCAGGCAGCAAAAATAAAGAATTGATTCTCAGAGTTTGGAAGGGCACCATGATTGATTAAAATGCTTTCGTGTCGACGTTTTTATGGCATTACTATGCTAACGGTAGTGTTGAACGTTATGTAAACCTGACCAGCACTTGTAGTTTTTAAATGACATTAAAAAGAAAAAATATGAGATTACAGTGTTTAAATTGATTACAAATGCCAGTTCAAGATCAGAGAAAACTTTTATCATTGTTATTTTCATTAATAGGATATCGTGTTAACAGCAACATTTTACGGACCTTGGTCTTAAGATATGGGAAGAAGGAGCAGATGAATTTTGAAGACTTCCTCATGTGCACAGTGAAATTAAAGAGCATGATAGGTAAGAGTCCAGTTCTTTATCGTTAATTATTTAATACTCACTTTTTGAAAATATGGGTTGTTTAACTACCAACATACATAGGAACAATTTAATATTTTAATTTCATCATGATTATGCCTAATATATGCACCGTGTTTTAATTAATCAGATACTTCACTATAATGGCGGCCTTTTTTTTAATTTTTTCCTAATCAAACACGTTATTTCTGATCAGCATATTAATTGATAGTTCAGTAGAAGATTGTTAAAAAATTGTATTATTATTCTCAACTGTTTACTGCTCAGGTGAATATAGAATGTCCATGAAAAATCATTATTTTCGTTTTCTAACTCTTGTTCGATTTATTTATTATGTCCAATTATAATTGTTTTGCAAGATTTTTTGTCATATTTGGTGATTTTGTTTGAAGATGTTCTTTTCTCAGTAGTCACATATTGAGTTTATCGCACTTGTAATTTATCGTTGACCTACTACAAAAATTGAAAATGTAAAACTAATAAAATGACACAAAATAAGTCCTTTTTGTCGTACTTAGCTTAAGTGTAAATTATATTTTAGCATCCACCGTGTCTTCGAATGCCTACTTATTTGTTCTTGAAAGTAATTTACATTTTGTTATATTTCATAATTTCGATATCATTTAACACGAACAGAAAAAAAAATAAAATCTCACCCTTCTTCTCTTGGTTTTCAGACGAAGTTATGGGCTAAAAGCTGGGTCCTCTTTTGTCAGATATGAAGAGGACTCAGCATACAGCCAAAACATCGTTAGAAAATCACTAGGGCTGGCTTGAAAACTCCGTAAAAACTGTTAACATGTTAAATACATTAGGCCAACTTTAAGAAAAAGCTTTTTCTTATGCAACTTTAACCTTTTGTAACTGTTGACAGAATCTTTTCTTGAACGAGATCCAAAACGCATAGGGTGTGCTAAGTTTACTTTAGAAGAGGTAAGTGTATTTAATAAAAATATTTAAACAAACATCAGATTAACAGATGGATTTGTCCAGATATTATAAATAAAAAGTCCTTTCAGATTTTTATGCTATAGAGCATGATTTTGAAATGAGATTTATTAAGTGACATAATATTGCCAATCTAGACGAAGACATCTACTTGTAGTTAAACCTTTTCTTCTATTTATAGTAAATAAATAACTGAAATGTGTATATATATAAATATTATATATTTACATACATATATCACGTTTGGGTTGTACCGTCAATTTATTTGTTTAAAGCAGAATGTTGTATTGTATTGTTGATCTTCGAGTTACCTTTCAAATGATCACTGGGAGGCTGTAACGATGGTTACCATTAAAGAAATACAAGACTGCAGCTTGTACTAATATGTTAAACAGTAGTATGATAATTAAGTTTACATAAACGCAAAAGGAAAATGATGAGAAAAAGTTTAACAATAGGTTTTATGTATGAGTACACTCTTACACAAAAATCCAAATTTGGAGTCTTTTTATATCAAAATATTTATTAATTGATATCAGTCTTATGACAAATATTTCTTTCCTTATAGTGGGTGGAAAAGACGATGTACAGTTAACATCACAATTCAACCAAACTACCACAGGTCTAATGGTGGTTGTAGACAACTTGTGTCTAATTTATACTTTCTGGCACCTCGTTAACTATTCTTTAAGTAAAGAGTAATTCAGATGTTATGCGATTTCTAAAAATAATTTTTGAAGTATTTTCACAGATTTTAATCTTCCACGTTTTTCGTGAGAATTCTATAACCTTATGGTGATCATGATATCTTATGTACATAATTTCTTCCCCTTTTACAGAAAATGTTTATATTCATAGCAGTGAGTATGTCTCTTGTACGTGTATAGTTACTTGGATTAATAACTTGTCCTCAGATTAATTATAAATAAGCTAGCTCCTCCAAAAAGTTAATTTCTTAAATTTTAAGTTCTAGAAGAAATACATGTGATTATATGCATGAAAATGTTTAATTTTGTTCAAAATCAAATCTTACTCTTGAAAATAGTTTGCATACGTTTAAATTCAGACATCTGCTGGTAACTATCGTTAAATGTCGTCACATGGAGATTCTAGTTTACACCACTTGACTTTTCGCCGAAGACACAATTAAAATGTTGGACAGCTAATCTGATTATGACAAACACATTAGCGATTAAGATGAAAATTCACAGCTTGTTTCCTGGATAATCTTAATTCAACGTAGCATTTAAAATCATCCCAACTACTAGACAATATATTTTTGAGTGGTGATGAGTCGAGCTTTATCATTTCCAAAATTTGCAAGGAACATCAATATACGTACATGTAAATAAATAATAAATTTGAAATTAAATAATTCTATGTCAAAATATTGAATTTAAACACTCATTAACAGACTAACTTTTAACGACTATAAAATATACGTTAACTTCACATAACTAAATCAATCTTACTCTATCTTAAAAAATGTTACCTTATCATTTGAAATAAATTCACTTAATAGATTTAGAATGTTGTTTTACAACATACCGAAAATTATAGATAGAATAGTTAATAATCAATATGTGGTATTTTACCTTAAAACCTTTATATGTTGTGTTTTCTAAACGTTTTTTGCAATTAATGAAAACATATTACATACAATAGCTCATAACTTAGAAAAAAAAGAGTAATAACTGTGTTCATTTTAGCAAAAAGTTACACAATAGAGAATCGAACCCTGGATTACAGTTTTGTAAGTCTGCGAACTGGGGGAAAAATAAGATAATGAAAATGAAAGTATATTAAAAAACCAAAACTAGTAATTAGAAGCTTTCTAGCTGTTCAGTACAGTTTGTTAGAAGTTTTGTATTTCATGTTCAGGTTGATAAATTTTGTCATATATATATACATTTGTATTTTCAGAACTTGTGATTTATGTAATAGGCCTACAGGGAATCGAACTTGCTTGCTGTGGCAATAGATCAATACTGTATCAATTACTGTGATTGTAATCTTGCATTTTATCCAAACTTAAGATTCCATGAGCCTTATTTATAGTAACAGAATAAATACATGATGAAAAGTCAAATATAAATTCAGCCTACAAAAAATAACACTGATCTTCTTAAACATTAATGTGTAGGTTTTGAAGAAATAGATATGTTTGACAATTACTTTAATTTAAAAGCATTATACTCAAAATTTTAAAGTAAACTTTGATGCATTCATGCAACCTATCAAAATGCTACATTTAAGATAAATCACAGAGGTAAAATAAAATGGACAAAACTAAACATAAAAAACAAAACTCACATTAATCAGACTATCTTTCAACATAACATTAAATAAAGTACATAGTCATCAGGAGACAGACAATACATTGCATAAATCCTCCAAAAACAAAACCAGAATCAACAGTAAGCATAAAGTAAACTTACAATTTTCAAATAAAAACTGATTTTTCCTCCTTTTTTTATATATTAATAAAATCTAGTTTCACATACCAACTGTTTAAGTAATTTATAAAATCATTTAGGAATGTTTTAGAGAATGATGCTAACAACACTTGATAAAAGAACCAAAGAGAAAAAAATACTACTGCTTTTGAATTATAATAAAAAGAAATTCATATGTGATAAAGAGTACTCTGGATAAATCAGAGAGTATGGTAAATAAATACAGCTGTGTTTTGTTCTTCTTACTTGTTTATAAAACCATTTCTAATTAGCTATTTGTGAGTATTTTTATATTTGTATTTTGGATTAGAAAGATTATATTGTTGAACAAAGTTTTACTGGATTTATCAAATATTGCATATGTTAATAAATGCTTTTGATAATTTACGATGGATAATAAATGATTAAAAATAATAATATGTAATTTTATTATGCACTTAAGTCATCTCAAACATTACTACAGTAGCATCATGAAACATACACATGAAAATAATACACCAAGTGAACAGAAAAACGAAACAAAAACAGTTTAATATTAAGAAAAATAAGAATGGGTTTCATATATATAATATCATAAACATTCTTAGCTTAGGAGATTCTTACAACTATTTTATCCATCAATATGATAAGAACTGGTTTCTAATAATACTAGATTCACTTAATTTGATAAGTGATATCAATCTGGCTGGTTAATAATGAGAAAAGGCTTCAGAGGGTAAGTCCTTATTGTCATTTTGGATCTCAAATTTACAACAGTAAGTAGATCTAGCTATATATTTAAGTAATGTTCTGCTATTTTGTCGTTTTTAATATTACTAAAATACATGAAATGTGCTACAAAAATGCAGAACATGGAGAATATGTATCCATAGATTACTTATCTTTTATAAACACTTTCAAGAAAAGACCGATAACATACTTTTGTTCACAAAAACTATACTATTTTGTTGCTAAAAACATTATTTTACACAAGTTTTTAGACATTCATCAGGCTTTAAACCGACAAGTCACATAAATTCCTAATATACACATATGTAGGTCAGAAACAACTGGTACAAAGTCTTTTTAACTGTTTACACTCACATACAGTGTTTATTAGTTTCATAAAATGGAATTATCTAGTTCACGTGTTGCATAAGGAAGAAAAAGCTAATAACTATAACTGTTTTACATTCAGAGTTACTTATTTCTACAAGTTTATTACTGGCTGACACAAACATCCTTTTTGGGTCACGTCTACTAATCAAAATATGAACATTTTCTACAAAATTACACATCAGTACGTGAGCATGTAAGAATGTAAAATTAATAAAAATTAGTATAGTGTTTATAAAAACAGAAGATTAAAAACATAACTACTTTCTTTGATTACATCACTTTGCAGCTATTATAGTATAGTGTTTATAAAACCAGAAGATTAAAAACATAACTACTTTCTTTGATTACATTACTCTGCAGCTATTATATTATAGTGTTTGTAAAAACAGAAGGTTAAAAACATAACTACTTTCTTTGATTACATCACTTTGCAGCTATTATATTATAGTGTTTATAAAAACAGAAGATTAAAAACATAACTACTTTCTTTGATTACATCACTTTGCAGCTATTATAAACGAGATTCAAACTCCTAGATTATAATGACATTTTCTTACATAAAACAAATTTATAAAATTCAATACTTTTCCATGTTTGAATATTAATATTATTTCACATTAATAATTCCACCGTAAACCAAGCTATATAAAAACTGATTTAATTACAGATGATAAATATTCAGAACAAGTAATAAACCCAAGATTATGTTAAAATATAGACAGGTGCTTTCTAGGCATAGCAACAGCTAAATCCCACAAATTAAACATCCTGAAAAATATAGTTTATGAACCCACTCTGCATTTTAATTATAATAGATTTTAAGAATCTTCCTATGCTAGAGTGAATTATAT
Organism: Limulus polyphemus; assembly: GCF_000517525.1. NCBI lineage: Eukaryota > Metazoa > Arthropoda > Merostomata > Xiphosura > Limulidae > Limulus > Limulus polyphemus. The sequence goes on along the minus strand of NW_013666991.1, from coordinate 37,739 downwards.
CTCTTGAAACAAGGCTAGTTTCTTTAAGGATGGAATAATGTATATATAAACTTATGCATGCTGCTTTTTAAACTCCATAAGCTACACATCATATTCACTGTGTAACTCTGACGGTGGTAAAAAATATATCTAAGCATTTCCTTTGAGGTACAATATATTCAGAGATTCATAATAAGGAGTACAATCATTAGAAGTGTTACATTCAAAGGAGACCAGGCAGGATGCCATATACCACTATGCAGTATCGTCACCTGTTCTGCAATTTCTCTGTACGGGTCACTACCATCATCGAAATACATTGGACAGTTGTCATCTAGGAGGAGAGGTAACAAGAATTAGGCTTAATAATCTTATATGCACGTCTACAGAAGTATAATAAAGCTACAAAATGTATCGATTTTAACTTTTTACTTAACACTATTTTACAAGATATGGAAGGTATGCAATTCTGAACAGATGGTTTTGTTTAAGCACTTTCGTTTTATGATACTAAAGGAAATTATTCAAATGCAGCTACTAATATCTAATATTCTAGAATTTTCAAACAGATGATAAGTGAATATGTTCAGCCAATGGCATCACTGATATATTTTTTTATTATTAAATTTTGATTAACTGCATAAATTTTCTGGGGTGCAAAAATATGCTAGTTCAGTTAAGAATGTTAAAAGTGTAGGGTCAGAATTTAAAAATATCAATACCCAAATTAAGGGAGTTACTAGTAAGATAATATGTTCACGACTCTAGTTAAACAAATAACCTGATCAAATATGTTGGAAACATAGGAGAAAAACTTTGGCAATTTATTTTGTTCGATAGTAGAAATTCCATTTATTTATGTTGTTTGAATCACTCAGGCTTATTTCTTTATAAGTATGTGAGTTGTAAGTAAATTACTTAACAATGGAACCAAGATTTTAAAATAAAACAAGCTAGTAGAAATTCCATTTATTTATGTTGTTTGAATCACTCAGGTTTATTTCTTTATAAGTATGTGAGTTGTAAGTAAATTACTTAACAATGGAACCAAGATTTTAAAATAAAAACAAGCTTGAAAAACAGCACCTGAGATGTCCTAACAATGGTGTGAGAAATCATAAATGAAAAGTTAAAGAACGGAACCATAAATTTAGGAAGTTGATGGAAAAGGAGGGGGAAAATAAGTTGAATTATAAAATCAAGAACTTGAAGGACACTAAGTAAATAGCAAATACACTATAAAAGTTTAGACAATATAAGTATGCGTATTTAACTACTGAAGTTAATCAGATTTTTGAGAGAATTATTCAGTTTGAACTTAATAGAATTGTGATTACATATTATGTACTGTAGACGAAGTGTCTAAGTCAATGAGTACAAACACAAGTCTTTGAACCTTCACATAAGCAAGATATTAGTGATGTGAGAATGAAAGTAAGCACTGGCTGATATTGTTTTTATTTTAACATAAAGTATATACAGAGAAGAAATGACACTTCAACAAGTTGTTCTGCTGATGGCTTGTTACAACTGAATTTATCAAAAAGCTTAATTTCTCAATAAAATGCTATCTCTCAATCGTAAAAAAAATAAATTACTGGAAACTACTACAAAATGTTATGAAAAGTAAAATAAAAAAGGCTATTTAAAGATCAAAGAAACAATTTTTTAAATAAATTATTTGACACATACACACATATATATATATATATATACACACACACATATATATATAAAACTGTTGCAAATGATACAGAAAACATGTTTTTAATTATTGTATCATGCTTTTCACCAAACACATGTTATGCAAAGTATTTTTTGAAAACACAAAATAAAATTAAAGTCCTCAGTCAACTTACGTTCTCGCTCATACTCCACCATTGATAGGGCCACTTGAGCCCCTTCATATGATGTAGAACTTCCTACTCTCTGTCTAATGTGGCAAAAAGCCCCCACAGAATATGACATGAGGATGCGATTCAAATACTGCTCGTTGGTAAACCTAATTAAAATAGGAAATACTAATATGTATATATATATATATATATATGTTATTTAGGAAAACAAAAATTAAAAAAGAGAATACATTTTACACAGCATATCCAAATCTTAGATGGAATCTATTTAAATGTAAATTTGTGGAGAAAAAAACAAATACAGTAACAATACAGCAGCGACAATGCAGTTCTAGTCATATTGATAAACAACAGTTTCTATATAACCTGGTACAAGAAACAAGCACCAACAAAATGGATTATCTTAACAATAGTTTTCACATAACCTGGTACAAGAAACAAGCACCAACAGAATGGACTATCTTTGTGCTGTGTAAAGAAGTGTGCAGAATGATCCATGTTAAACAAACACTACTGTTCTGTGACAGGAACAAGTGAGCTCCAATACCATGAAAAAGTATCTTCATAGCATCAGCTACAATGACAGAGTAGCCATATGGGAACCACTCCTCACTCCAGACAATGTTATATGTTGACAGCAGAGGGCACCACAACTGCGATGATAAGAAACCCTCTTGCCTTTTGGGATATTAATTTTTCCTGAGAAGTCCAGATTTTCATAATTTTCAGAAAGTTGATGCAACTAGAATTAGTGACTATTCTCCAAGGAATTTTTGTTGAACAGTTTGTAAGTCATGACACAATACGGCAGTATCCTCCAAGGAAGTTTTGTTGAACAGTTTGCAAGTCATGACACAATATGGCAGTATCCTCCAATGAAGTTTTGTTGAACAGTTTGCAAGTTATGACACAATATGGCAGTATCCTCCAATGAAGTTTTGTTGAACAGTTTGCAAGTTATGACACAATATGGCAGTATTCTCCAAGGAAGTTTTGTTGAATAGTTGGCAAGTCATGACACAATATGGCAGTATTCTCCAAGGAAGTTTTGTTGAACAGTTTGCAAGTCATGACACAATATGGCAGTATTCTCCAAGGAAGTTTTGTTGAACAGTTTGCAAGTCATGACAGAATATGGCAGTATTTCTGTTAAAGTATGAGTGCCATTTCGATAACTGGATAATAAGAGGCGGTTGGGTGTCAGGAGTATGGATATCATATCACCCCAAAACTGGGAAAACAATTTTTCCTTTTATTCTTTGCCTGTTGAACAAGGAAATATTTTCCTCACACCATTCACTCTATTGCTAGAAAAACACTCCAAGTAGATTTCTAGGGAACAACACAAGTTCCTGAAAATTCTGAACTGTGGTAGTCTAGCATATGTACACGAACATTTAAAATTACATACCTCTGAACCTCAAACCAAAACTATAAATATGCAAATATATACATAATTCACAAAACTACAATCATACATACGTATAAAGTAACAAATGTATTTGAATTAATGCAATGAGAGTTTTTACTTTTACAGCAGAAACCCAGTAAAATTTGACTGCCAGCTCTAAGAAGAATGTATAACAATGAAAATTGCTAAAAGCTTTAAACAATTTTACACATAAAAAGTCTGGAACAACAGGTGATTTGTAGCCTTTCATAATTTCAGATATGTGACTGATTATGTCACTGTCGAAGCACAAGAAGGTCGAGTTAATCCAAACTTGTTTTGAATTACAAGGACAGCAAGTGGAACACATTCTGTAAAATTAATTGCAATGCCTATGATTACAGACTTTTTGGACACCCTGTATATATATATATATTAGGCCAACATTAATGAAAAACCATGACTTCTTTACTCCCACTGGCCCAGGTTTCAGATCTTGTAAATAATAGATAAAGATGTTTCTGCTTTAAATATTT